>NC_090888.1:67594895-67614895 GCF_036669925.1 Montipora capricornis | reverse complement strand
CCAGTGATATAAACGAATCGCAAAGAAGCCCCTAGTTATTGTTTGCCTCACCTGAAGGATATACCAACAGACGTCCGCATTAAGAGCAATTTCCCTAACTAATAAGATGGAGACTTTCTGCTTGAAAAAATATATGTTTTTAAACTGCAAAATGATATGGATCAAATTTAGATTAAGAGCTAGCACAGCTGATGCAAACCGGTCAGGAAGCCTATCACGAAATACTTATCAGTTTTTAGAAGTTATGTTGGAAAAGGAAATAAGATAGGAAAAAATTGACAAGACAGAACTGGACATACCTTGGTAGGCCCAAGAAGAGAGCAGATGAGCAGATTCCAACTGAATTTCTAGAACCTTCGTTAAAGTTGAAATCTGATTATTTCATAATGATTGTTCCAATATCGGTTTTATTCTTATCAAACAGCCGCAAAAACAGATAATACAGATCCTTCTTTTTGGTAAAAAAAGCCCAACTCGGCATAACTTTTCTCATTAAAGACATTAAAAAGTTAAGACCCATCTTTTGTTTCAATCGTTTCTCAGAAACGAAACGTATCTACTTTGACTTCATGGTGAACTGTTTACTCATTGAGGTAGAGTGGCCAATCAAAACAGAGTTTGTAATTTAAAATCTAAACATCTATGAAATGTGGAAAAAAACTTGTGAACATGTGAACCTGACGTATCGCAAGTCATAATGCTGACAAACAAAAAGCGAAGGAAATATTAAATTTTGACTATCTGAATAATTTTATGTTAGAATAAAGCGACATATTGTTGGAAAATCCAAAGTTATCTCTTTTCGTGTTAATGAGTAATGTTACTTTAAACAATGTTCGCGCTGGTAAGTCGTAGTGATAAATTGGATTAACCAGGAACCAGTTATTTTAAAGCTAATACTGGTAACTGCCTAGGTTCACATGTAACACAAGTAATGGAAGGTTGACGGAAAACGGAATTTGAAATGTTATGCATAGGCATTTGAAGGTAAAATAGCTATTTGTAGACTATAAATGCGCATAAACAAGTATCTGTTCTTCTCTTTAATGGTTAATATCCCTTGACAGGCTTCTCCCCGTTCAGAGAGTTTGCGTTCACATTTCTGTCTTTATTTCTCTAGAGTTTCAATAGACGACGCGAAATATTTATGACAGACCGAGTGACCTACCGCTACAGTATTTGATCTCTTCTCTTCTCTTTACCATTCCGGAAAAGAAACTTTTTTTTTTTAATCCGTTCTTCTTCCACATTTTAATTATATTTGGACCTGGTAGACAAAAAACCTTTCTGTGGAAGTCCTAAGGCTAATTATAAATACATTTGCGACTCGCTTTTAGCCTAATATAAATTTTAAAATGGAAGGATGAAGGCATTAGCAATTGAATCTGATAACAGGAAGATTTTATCACTGTCTTGAGGCGAAAACTGAAAATCGCTGTTGGATTCACTACGAGCTCCCTGTTGAAGGCCTGAATGCAATAAACGGCCCTAAATGTAATAAGAGTCCTACATGAAATAACATTTTGCATTAAATGTAATAACATTTTGCCTTAAATGTAATAAACTCTTTAGAATGACATTTGGCCTTAAATGTATTGACGTCATGCTAACTTCATCAATGAAGTAAGTATAACACGTCTTCCACCAGCTAACTGGCTATGACTGGACACGTGATCGGTCACGCTATCCGTCACGAACAACGGTCATAATAAAGGGCAACCACCTGACCAACTGATTATAACATCCACGTGACTAATAAAAAATCATTCACGTGGCTTCTTTGCATTGGTGGCGGAGCTTCGCGCGCCGAAGGTGTAAGCGCGGAGCACCATGGGTAAGAAAATATGGTAACCCATCTGTGCGAGAAAATTTGGTTTTGGTGACCGTACGACCGTACGACTGTACGACTATACATCCGTAAGTACGTCTACCCGTCCACGTATGCCAATGTGACCAGTATCACGTAGCCATATCGCGGGCTCAAGTTTAGAGCTCATCGAGGTCAGCTGCAATCTCGTACCCAGAGCCCTCGGGCTTTTTGGTCAGCGGTGAGCGCCCGGAGAGACCCCGGGATAACGGACTTAGACAATTTTTTTTTGATCCGTCACTTGCATAACAATGGCAGTCCTACAGGAAATCCTTAAGTAACATGAAGTAGTACCACACAAGAGACCCCATAATTTGGAGGGAGATTCGAACTCGAACTGGTTTCAGTGCAGTTTGTTTTTTTCTATCGTTGCTGTTTTCCCTTCCTTAAAGCACCTCAGAAATATGTAAATCACAAAAGAACGAAAAACGAAGTGGTCTGAATGATATCTAACAGTTTCGACTAATAAATTGCAGCTGTTTTAGGAAGGGAATTTTCCCACGCTGCTAAAACTGATTACTGTTGCTGTTGCAAAAGTACGTAGTTGCTAAAACAAGGCATGACCTACAATGACCTACAACGATGCATAATGACCTAAAATGATCTACAATGACCTACAGTGAGCTGCAATGAGCTACAATGAGAGCTCTACAATAATCTACAATGACATACAAGGAAGGGTTACGTTTTTGCAAACGTTGCCCTTGTAGCACTTATATTTCAACAGACGTATTAGAGTGTAATGTGAAGTGCTAGTTTTGCTGGCTGGGCCCGGTGTAAGAGAAATCTTCAGAACTATTCCAGTTGAAACGAAAGGTGACGCCAAAGATTACACGAAAGCCATGGGATCGCTTACTGCACATTTTTAACTCAAAAAGATCCCTATGGCCAGGCAAAACTTCCTAGCTGCAGCGAAACCAACACCAGGTGAGAGAATATATAACTTTGTGACTAGACTCAGTACCTTGGCTGAGCATTGTGAGTATAGAGAAGAGAAAGACAACATGACTAGAGACCAGGTGCTCATGTATATCAAGAACAAAAATCTGAAAGCGTAGTTGTTTCGCACTGACAACTTAACGTTAGCCAAGCTTTTAGATGTAGTAAGCCAGTATCACGATAAAGAGGCCTGAGTTGCAAATAAGCATGGTACATGCGGATGAAAAGCAAGTCAACCCACCACCAGAATTCAACGGAAAATGCTATAAGTGTGACAAAACCGGCCACATGGCAAGGGACTGTCGCTGCTCCCGTAATCATGTCTGTGAAACCTGTGGCAAAGTCGGCCATTTCGCTGTTTGTTGTTGGTATTTCCAAGACCAAGCCATCACCCCGCGCCGCACACTTCAAACACAACATCCCAAAAGGGGGCAGCGGGATAAAGTCCATGATATTGCCTGGCAATACCTTCTGATGAACGACAGGATGATTCCTTCTATGTTTTTGAAACCTCTGTTGGTGAGGGACTTGAGACAATTGAACTGTATATAAACGATAAATCAACTGATGTCATTATTGATTCAGAAGCTAGCTGTAACCTCATTTGAGAGCATGTCTTTCTATCCCTTACCGGGGGTGCAGTTGCCTTAAGTAAATGTGACAGGAATGTGTACGCGTATGCAACTCACTAACAACTACAGCTTCAGGGAGTTAAGAGTCACTGTCCCACAATCTAATTTGTCAACCATTGCAGAATTCTACATAGTGCCTGGTGACGTTGTAACTTTGCTGGGCTGTAAAACGTCTGAAATGCTTCAGGTGCTTAAGGGTGGGGTTTCTGTAAACAGCTGTGATGTGATCCATGAGACTGCCAGCCCCTTGGACAGGAGAACTGCCCTTAAGGCCAAATTTTTGAGGGTCTGGGGAAACTAAGAGGTTACCAGCCAAAAGTGCACCAGAATGATGGGGTTGCACCTGTGGCACAACCCTTGCGCCGCATTCCATTCAGCAGGCGTGAAACAGTAACGGAAAAGTTGAAGCAGTTGGAACAACTGGATGTCATTGAGAAAGTCAATGGCCCTACCAGTTGGGTCAATCCTCCTGTGGTTGTGGAAAAGCGCAATGGTGATATCAGAATTTGTTTGGATATGAGGCGGGCCAAACCCTGCAAGGGATATTCGAGGCCAAGTATTCAGTAAACTTGACCTAAACATGGCATTACCAAATATAGCTCCACCCTGATTCAAGAGACATAACAACCTTCGCAGCCTCAGACGGCCTATACCGGTACAAGCGTTTGCGTTTCGGAGTCCAACATGGCAACTGAGAAGTCTCAACAGCTGATATGGCAAATCCTAAAGGACTGTCCTGGGGCTCACAACTTGCATGATGATGTCAGAGTTGTTGGGAGTAACCAGGAAGAGCACGACGAAAATCTTGAACGCGTAATGCGCAAATTTGAAGAAAATGGCTTAACCCTGAACTATGACAAATGTGTCATTAGTGCCACCAGCATGACTTACATGGGTGAAGTTCTCACGAGGGAGGGGTTGCAGGTGTTCGATAAGAGGATGGAAGCCATTGTTCACGCCCCAAGACCACAGAACCAATCTGAAGTAAGAAAATGTCTGGGCTCTGCTCAATTTTTCGCCAAGTTTATGTCAGGGTTTTCAACCATATCAAGCCCATTAGGGATCTTACAAGGTCGGGAAGGCCGTGGAAATGGGGTACCAAAGAGGAGGAAGCCTTTGAGCAATTCAAGAGATTACTAAAAAGCCCCAGTGCCCCATTTGTGGCCTATTTCACAGATACATCACCCGTTGGACTTGGTGCGATTCTAGAACAACAACAACCAGACGGCTTGTACAGGTCAGTCTACTATGCCAGCCGTAGGCTTAGTAATGCGGAGACAAGATACTGCCAATTTGAAAAGGAGTGCGATGGGCCTGTCAGAAGTTTTGCCTCTTCGTGAACGGAGTTGCCTACGAGGTATGTACAGATCATAAGCCTCTGATCACAGTCCTGAGCGCAAAGAGCACGCCTTCCTCATCGCGAATTGAAAGATGGTTACTATATCTTTAGCAGTTCCGTTATGTGGTCAAGCACATAGCTGATGTAGACAACCATGCAGGTGTCTTGAGCCGGCTCCCACTAGACCCACCCCAGAGCGAAGACGCTACAGAAACTGCAGAATATGCCTACAACGTTGCCATTGAAGCCATACCAGTGGCAGTTATAGCTCTGGAAGTTGAACGAGCATCAGCACACGATCCCACGTTGCAGTACGCGAAGTTGTGGCTTCAGGGGATTGGGGGCGTCTGTCAGGTACTATGTACAAAGCCTTAGATGAGGAAATCTGGGTCCTGGGACAGCTTGTTCTCCGAGGAAACCGCATCATCTTGCCACAGTCTCTCTGGAAGCGTACTATCAAGCTTGCACATGAGGGCCATCAAGGGATGGTACGCACAAAGGCACGGCTTAGACAGAAGGTATGGTGGCCTCACATGGACAAGCAGGTTGATGAATTCATAAGAGCATGCCACCCCTGCCAGCTGGTTGGTCCAAGGAGTAAACCAGAACCCATTCGATCAACCACCATCTCCGAGGGTCCTTGGACCGACATCGCTCTTCACCTCCTGGAGATCCCCGTAGGGTATCATCTCCTTGTGGCAATGGACAACTACTCACGCTGGCCTGAAGTTATTCTCTAAAGAAAACAGATGCAGCACATGTTAGAAGAGCCATGGAGGGTATGCTCCAAACGCATGGTCTACCTGTCACTATCCGAACAGACAAAGGACCACCATTTTCCTCTGCTCAATTCGGGGGCTTTCTCGAATATCTGGGAATAACTCAGAGAAAGGGGATTCCATACTGGCCCCAAAGCAATGGTGAGGTTGAACGCGCTAACGAGACTCTACTCAAGATCATACGAATTGCAAACTTACATAACACAGGTTGGAAGAAAGCGGTACATGATTTCCTTTTTCACTACCGAACTACACCCCACACTTCAACAGGACTCTCTCCTGCTGAATTCTTAATGGGTAGCCGACTTAATGACAAGCTTCCAACAATCACCATTCCTAGTGAGAGACTCACCGAAGCCCACTGGCAGCAGCTTCTTCGTGAGAGAGAGCACGAGTCAAGCTTAAGCAAAAGGAGTATGCAGATACCAAGCGACCAGCAGGATACAGTGATATTGTATATGGGGATTGTATCCGGCTTAACAAGAGCTTTGACAATAAGTTATCCCCAAACATCGAGCCAGCACGATACAAAGTGATCGAAAAAAAGGAAATGCTGCCCTCATAGAGGATCAGGAAGGAACCACCAAAATGAGAAACGCTAGCCACATGAAAAAGTTTATTCAGCCGGAGCCCTGTCTTGAAGCCCCCGCAAAAGATGGAGAGATAAAGCCCCAAACCATGGCGAAATCTGAGGATGCTAAAGAAAGTACTAAAACGATCCTAGGCCAAGGTTCTGCCCAACCTTCTGAAGAAAGCTCGGGCATCCCTTACTCCTTGCGGCGGAGTCCACCAACCTGGACGAAGGACTATGTGTGTTCCTATACATGCTCCTGAAGATATTCTGCTGATATATTATCCCTAACCGTATTTGAGATTTAGTTACGATTTCATTTACACGGAACGTTTTCTTTCCGGACAGTAAGTGTTGAATTTAACAAGTATTGTATTAAGTGGTGGGGGAGTGTAGTGTAGCGGAAGTGATGTACAGCGGAAATTGCGTTTATACCACGTGAGCGGGGACTGGTAGTAGCTTTTTGTAGGGAGTCTTTGTTGCTGATTTTCTCCCCCATCCAATCATTACAGGTTCAAAGTGCAGAGTGGAATGTTTTTAACCTTTGTACTGCAAACATGCTCGGAGCTGCAAATTATCTTTTACTTTAGCTCATTACAGGTCATTAGCTAATTTTAATGTACCTCATTTTAGGTCATTGTAGATCACTGTAGGTCACTGTACCTCATTGTAGATCATTGTAGATCATTGTAACTGGTCATTGTAGGTCATTCCTTGTTTTAGTAACTACTTGCAAAAGTACCGGGGGAAAACATTACATTCGTCTCTTTGGGGAGAAATGCGTGGAAGAAGGTCTTGTCGAAGCCATTCCGAATTATGGAAACACAAAAATGTAGTAGAAGAGGACATTGGTCTCGTTTCCACAAAAATTTGTAAAACGTATTGCTTGCACGATGCTATTCTGCACGATGGAATGCACGCTGTAAAATCTCACCTGTTGTTGAACGCCGGCAATTTGCCTCAAAGCTAGGTACGATGAAGTTGCATTAACGCTTAAAAGCGCTTATTTTTCTTATTTGAGAAAATACATGAGTTGTACTTTTTTTGCTGTGGTAGTTACGTTAGCGTTCAGTTGTGGCATAGTTCTCTGACCATCTATGATCATGTGAACTCGCAAGGTAACAAAAAGCCTTTTGGATTAGCAGACGATGTCTATGAAGCCCTGGTCAACCTTGCAGAAGGAAAGACCCAAGCACCAGTAAAAGAACGGACAAAGGCAATTCGCACAGCTACTGTACGATTCTGGAGAACCAAGGGTAGGTTATCAGTCAAAGAAGACAACGGGGGAAAGGTTCTTTATTTTGAGGGACGGCGAATGTTAAGATCTTCAGAGATAAACAAAATAGTCGCAGTGGAATTGGACCGAACCAAAGGATCTGGCGCGGCTGTGTCGAAAAGTGGGACGGGGACGCGGGGACAGGGGACGTGGGGACTTGGAGACTCGAGGACGAGGGGACGTGGGGACTCGGGGACTCGGGGACTCGGACACGTGGGGACTCAAGGACTCGGGGACTTGGGGATGAAGGGACGTGGGGACGTGGGATGTGGGGACTCGGGGAAGTAGCGACGCATTTTTACCACTTGTTTAACTTTTCATCATATTTCACAAAATCCCACTCTGTTGATCGTAACTGCGTTGTACCCGGTTTAAAGTTCCTCATTTGTACAATGTGAAACAGAGGTGTAGTAAATATGTATAGGATAGTTTATTACTCGTCTTCATAAAAGGGTGAATTTCATTATACTACTATCAAGTTACATAGTAGAGTAATTTAGGTAAAACGGAGGGACACATTTTTTTTTGCATAAAGTCCTCATTTGACATAGGCAACATGAACGAAAAGTTGGTATGACCATTTCTCAGATCATTTTACAATTCCCCAAGTATATCGAAGTTTGAATATTTAACAGCACGTCCACTTTCTGCATTATTTTTAATAATATGTGACAATTTATGGACATGGTCAAGCCTTAACACACTTGAGTCAAGAGTTACTTAGCTTCTGGCCTGGGGTCGGTACTTAAGAAATTTCTGGATGGGGGCTGTGCCGCTAGGACCCTGGAACCCTTAGCCTATACCAGAGCTGGTTCAGCTGAATTTTGCTACCCTGTACCAGAGTAAACTCCCCAAATCCTCCCTATCATAGAGAAGCTTTTTATCAGAAACTACTGAGGTCACTAGCACAGTCTAGCCGAAACAAAACCTATACCACAATCGGTTCTCTCTCAAAAAAGGATTTATTTATACTTGTTCAGTTCGTTCAGTCTTTTTCTGGTTTCCTTAGTCCAGAAAAAATCCTCAACCAACTGGTCAGTTCGGTGAAAAATTATACGCTATTCTGGACACAAACGCTCTGATTTATGTACCCTATCCTAGAGTAAACTGCTTGAAAACCATGCCCTTCACAGCGGCACATACCTACATAGCTCATATATTGCAGTAGCCCCCTTCCTCCCGGGGGGCTTGTGGCCCTGTGATGACGAACATTTTCGACAATATCAACGGTGACAACCCGAATTTTTCATCAAAGGTAAAAAATTGAATAAGCGCCAGCAAAGATGCAGTCACAATGCCGCCAACAAGGACATTCATTTGGCACGGTATTTAAACTTCAGTTACATAGAAGTCATAAGGCTCACGTTTTTGTGCAACAGCAACAGCAAGAAACGCTGCAACGTGAAATTTCAGCTGCAGTGTCACCAATGGGCCATTAGGTCTTCTGCTTTGTTTCACAGTCGAGCTCTGTGACAGGTGGCGAGGATAAATTATCTAGAATCCAATTTTTGAATTTCGCTGTGTATTTAGCTGGTACTTGAAAAGCATACAGTTGATCATTTTTGCTAAAAAAACATAAGCAATGGAAATCTAGCAGGGTCGTTGCCAAGGAACTGAAGGGGAGCACCACGTGTAATCCAAAGCGACCAAGGCGGGGAGACAAGGACAGCTCCCTCTGTACCAAAATATTCTTGATAACGACCCCAAAGAAGTAATTGCTTACAAAACAACATTCGAAGTATATTTTTCACGAATATGTAGTAGTTTCAGAGAAAACGGATTACATGATGTCTTTCTAGCTCTGGGAGAATTCACCCAACTGGAAATGACTTTCCCAACATGCTTCTAAAGTAAGAAAGGAAGCACAAAGGCGACTGATGTGACAAGCGTGCCTGGCGTACACAGTGTCGCTTAAATTCGCCCTGTCTATAGCGTTGGAGAAAACGTTTACGCCTAAGAGGAAGAGCATGGAATAACGGCATGTCATAGAGGCTCGTATAGAAAAACGAAACAACAAGTTGCATACCTATAAGGTTTCATACACTTCACCGCTATCAGGAAAGAAGGAAAGCAAATGGGTCCCTGTAGATGACATCACAAGCCTCACCCTTCAGTGTCACATTCCTGACAGTCGATCACGTGTGCAAATCGGATTTGACCAGATCTCACCTTCGCTCACCACAAGAAATCTGGGTACGAGATTAGTGTCAGTGAAGAGGTGTGTCCACAATATCGACGTCCAACACAAAACGGTTGGAAGAAAGGAAAGCAAATCCCGTTTCCTCTTTTGCAACAATTGTCGAACGATGATTGGCACTTTTATTCAACGAAGACTAGCCTGCGAGCAGTTTCTCACTGCTTCGAGGTACTTGAAGAGCGTGACTGTGTTGTCAGCTGCGGTTTCACAGTTAGTGGCCACGTCTTCCTATTACAATATCACAACGATTGCTCTTTCACAAATATAGATTTTTAAAGACTGAAATCAGTGAGAATAAAATTTGTTCCACTAAAAGTGCCGACAGAGAAGTAAAAAATAGAAATAAATAAGGCTTATCTGCTGAATACCCCGCCACTATTTGCACAATAATAACATCTGTTGTATTCTAACTCGTTCTGAAGGTCGCTTATAGCAATGAAGTCGATGCGAAGGTCCAAGTTTTTCATCAAATAGAGTCATGTTTTACTGAAAACTGAATTTGTTTTTTCTGTTCTTTTACAAGTGCGCGCGGAGCCAGGAGATGCGATTCATTCACTTTCTCTTCCTTTGATTGGATCAAGAATTGGACCAAGAGATGTGTGTTGGAATTTTTTTCATGATCACTAAACAAAAAGTCTACGATAAACCATAATACTAACCTTTGCTACAAAACACATAAAAAGCTAAAAACCTACCTATCTCCTTTGCTCCTTTGCTTCGGGATTTGTTTTTGAACGAAATGAACTACGTAATAATAGCACTTGTCGCCTTCGTGTCAAGAGTCTTTAAATCATGATGTGGGCGGAACATTCTTCTACTTTGACATATCTGGTATACACCACACTTAAAGTAAATAAATAACGTTTTGTTGATTAGCCACTGGAAGTTTGTGTTCTTTCGGTTTGAATTGTCCTTTGATCTTCCGACTTGCGTAACTGAACGGGCTGGACAACGGTATCAATCTACAAACTTCCAATTGTTAATCAAGAAAACGCCCTTTATTACTGCAAGTGTGGTCTGTGTGATGCAGACTATGTCAGCTTCACGAGTCGTCACCTACATCAACGTGTGGAGGAGCATAAACGATCAGCAATCGGCGCAATCGTGTGCAGGACTAGCAAGGATCCGGAGACCATCAAAAGAAGTTTCAAGAGTTTGAAGAAATGTCAGAGTAAACTAGACTGTCTGATATTTGAAATGCTTTTTATTCGTGAACTCGAACCGTGAAACTGAACCTAATTTATTCACTTTTATTGTCTCTTTCGCTCTTTTATCGTGTTCTTTCCATGTAAATATATTAGAGTTTTTGGTGAATACCTCATTAGCATTTTTACAATTTATTATATTAGCACATGCTAAATTTTATCTTTCAACTTGAAAATGACCGTTGGAACGGTTGAAACGTCGTTTTTTTAACGTTAACTTCTTTAGTAAAATCCATTTCAAACAAATTGTTGATTCGAAGTAAATATTAATTATTGACACATCCGAGTCACCTCTTTACTGACACCCATTGAATTAATTGCATTAAGAGTGCAATATTCCTGCATTTTGACAGATCACGAAAAAGTGGTACAGGTTCCTTAAAAGAACTCCGGTAACAGAAAGGGCAAAGAAAGATAATACAGTGGTGTCAAACTCTTACTGCAAACTAACGAACGACTGAGATAATTAGAGAGTCGGAAACTGGAAGAGATGAAAATGAGATGAAATAGGATAAAAGGCCAAAAAGAAGACAGATTACATTACAAATCTTCAACAAACACGAATTTCGGGAGATCCGTAAACACTGGTATAATTATTTATGCTGTCCTATTGAGGGTTTTTCTTCGATTAATCGCAATACATAAAATTAACATTCCAGAAATATTGTTATTTTTGGACTTCACGGTCTTGTGAGTTTCACAGTGATTATGCATGACACTAATTTCAATGAAGTATTGTATAAAACCGAAAACGAAAGCAGTTATTCTGAGAAATTAAAAAAAAAATCGAATACTGTTCATTTTGGGCTGACGTATCTTCCCATCTGCCAAAAATGATGTCAAAGCATGTCATGCCAAATAAGCTAATGCGAGAGAATCTTTTCAAATGCAAATACTTTTTAATACATTTCCCCGCGTTAGCCTCCATTGCAAGCTAGTTCCAGTCCAAAACTGAGAATACGAATATGGTCCATTTGATTTGATTTGATTTGATTTGATTTCATTTCTGTTCAGGGACCCCAATTAGTGCCCCCCAGAGCTAAATACACTTGACGCTTAAATAAAGTTCATAACTATCATTAGTTGTGGTTATACACAGCTTGGGTTTGGGGCCTTCCGAAGGGTAAATGGTTTGGGTTTGGTTCAGCTCAGGTTTCATGTTATCCTTGGGGATGCGGCTACACGGTAAAAGACTCTCCTCTGCGGATTAATAGTAGGGTATAATTAATACAGGGATCTTCGTGTATTAGCTACGTTCTGCTTTATGAATGGCAAAGTCAACTCAATCTTTTGTTCTTTTTTATGTATCCATGGAAATAACCCCACGGCAGTTTTGGTCTAGGGAACGCGGTTACACACAAACGCTATTTAAGCCATGGTTAAAAGGGCTCGTGTAACCACAACTATTATTAACCAAGTCGACAATCAGGGGAGTAATTTTGCATGTTCTTTTGTTTGTGATAAACAAAGGAAAATACAATTATACCCCTAAGCCTCAACTCTGTTATTTTGCTCGCGCAGACTTTGAAATGAAATCAAATATTACTTTTTGGTGAGAGGGGTAGTCTATATTGACTTCACTCACGAAACTCACCGTCTCACGAGTAACGTTTCTTGAAAACACGAAGCTTGTTTATTTATTAGACGTGTTTAATAGTAAGCGGTGGCTTCTACGTGCTGGCCCTTGCAACTGGGCTGGTTTCCTAACAATAACTGGGCTCGCCAAAACGAAGAAATACAAAGACTGCGCGTTCTTGCTGTAGCCTTACGGAATGCAAAGCGTATCGACTAAACGGGCGCTAACTGGGAGTTACATTAGCTACAGTAAAATGAGCCGCTAGTGAGAACAAATATCATAACGTGGAGATGGCAAACTGAACCAACACTAACGAACCAAGTCGGGAAGGTGAATTTTGACGAGCTGCTGCAAGATTACAAGTCATTTCACGATTCCTGTGTTGAACGATGCAAAAAACTTCATGGGAAACCTCTGCATGGTTGCTAGGCTACGACTAAGTGCTACCTTAAGCTCTCTCAGCGGAAGACAAAGTTCAGGCAAACTTGATAAAAGAACTGGACACTTCGCGATGCCGTGTTTATTGAGACAGGGGTGCATCTAACCACTGCATTTCTAGATACATCTGAAAAAATAGTGGCTTTTATCACTAAAAATCGAGTACCGTTAATTCTCAGGACACCTTATTCCGTACAGCGGCGAACCATCGTCTAAAATAAAATGAATAGATTAATCGTAAACTAAATTGGGGCCTGGTATATGTATATATTTACCATTGCCCCTAAATTTATTGACTGTACCTTGGAAATTTAATGCACCGACTTAAGTGTTTGACAGAGCCTTGAAGAGCGAGGTTATTTCAGTGATGGGTTTTTACCTTGCAGGTGGCCTGCGGCCATATTGGTTCACTGAAACGTTTGGACCACCACCATGGCTGCCATTTCTTCCTTATAGCGAAGTCTTGATGTCACTTCAAAACGACCATTGGTATAAATATATTACAGTTAGGTACGAGGTACTTGGGCAAACTTCTAAGTTATTAAGAAGTTCGAATTAAAAATGGATCGGCGATTAGTTGAGAGAATGAGCCAATATACAAAAGGATTCTTTGAGGATCATAAATACTTTTGTCCTTTGACCATTTCAATTTCAATAGGAAAAGAAAACAAACAGCGGTTACAAACATTTTCATTTTATACTTGACGTTTCGTATGTTGCAGCATACATCATCAGAAGTGACGGTTAAAACTATTACACAGAATTTTAAAAAACTAGAGCGAGGAACTGGTGACTAGTTAAAAAGTGTGATAACAAAATCGTAACTTCCGGTAGACGATTCTTCCGGAAGAAATTAATAAAAAAAAGCTTCTCACTACCAATGTTTTCATTGAGAGAGGGTTTTAAATCTCTGATTAACGGCGTTTCTTTAATTTTACACTGCAAGTCGGACTTTCCAGTTGCGAGGATTTCAAAATGGTCCCATTTGATGTTATGACCGGTAGAAATTGTATGGTCTGCAACAGCAGAGGCGTGGCCGACTTGTGTAAGAGCTTTGAAATGCTCGGACTTCCTGTCATGCAATCTTCTTTTTGTTTTGCCGATGTAGAAGGAATCACAGTCCCAACAACTGGCTTTGTATACTATTTTTGATCTTTGAGAACGACTGAAACGATCTTTGTAGGGGAAAAAAGTCTTAACCCTGAAAGTGTTTTGAAAAATAACCCTGAGATTGGCTGTGTCAATCTCAGGGTTATTTCAAAGCTCTTACACAAATCGGCCACGCCTCTGCTGTTGC
This sequence comes from Montipora capricornis, assembly GCF_036669925.1. Taxonomy (NCBI): domain Eukaryota; kingdom Metazoa; phylum Cnidaria; class Anthozoa; order Scleractinia; family Acroporidae; genus Montipora; species Montipora capricornis. Next base: position 67,600,779 of record NC_090888.1, on the reverse strand, counting down.
AGACCATACAATTTCTACCGGTCATAACATCAAATGGGACCATTTTGAAATCCTCGCAATTGGAAAGTCCGACTTGCAGTGTAAAATTAAAGAAACGCTGTTAATCAGTGATTTAAAACCCTCTCTCAATGAAAACATTGGTAGTGAGAAGCTTTTTCTTTATTAATATCTTCCGGAAGAATCGTCTACCGGAAGATACGATTTTGTTATCACACTTTTTAACTAGTCACCAGTTCCTCGCTCTAGTTTTTTAAAATTCTGTGTAACAGTTTTAACCGTCACTTCTGATGATGTATGCTGCAACATACGAAACGTCAAGTATAAAATGAAAATGTTTGTAACCGCTGTTTGTTATCTTTTCTTTGAGGATTACAACCCTTTCGCGGGGCCCCTGTAGGTGACTCTCAGAGTTTACATTTGACGTATTGATAACCTTTTTATATCCCATATACAGCTTTCTGCTGTGCAATGGCTCAAGTCACTGGAGTGACTGCTTTCTTTTATCTTATAGAAGGTGTCTTGGGGTGAATAATGTTGAATTTCGGTTCATACGCCTGATAGTCGAGCACACTTATCTTAGGGTGCGTTCGATTGACCCTATTCCGGAATAAGAATTTTAAAACGTTATATCTGGCGTTTTGAAGCCACAAGGATAATAAAGATATGTTCAAAATAGCATTTTAGCAGTTGCTTGACAATTATAATGTGAATCTCCGTAAAAACAAAGGATTTCAAACTTCTATTCCATGAATTCCTATTCCGGAATACGGTCAATCGAACGCACCCTCGGTGTATAGTTAGAGAAGTTGTAGTGTTTTTCTCCGTTAATCCTGTTCTGCTTCTGATAGAGAGCTCGCATTATATTTAGAACTACTTGGAAATGGGCTACTGATACTTAGTCTAGTAAATAAATATCACTCGATCTTTAGTGAACAATGAGAGTACAATGATCCGTCATCGTCGGTCTTCAACAAGACCGAGGCAAGGTTTTCTGAAATCAAGCATTTGCATTTTTCAGCGATGGACCGAGAGCAACAGAAATTCGTGTTAGTTTTCCGAGATTTACATTATGAATATTCAAAGACCAAGTTTGAGCATAAGCACTTTTCAGCCTTGAATTCCGAAAATCCTTCTTCTGTTAACAGACTTTCGTTAAACAAATCCTGCGCCGGCTTGAGATCCCTAATAGAAGCTTTTATCATGACAAAAGAGCGAATCCCTGTGCCCTTTGATAATTATTTGAAATTTATTTCAGATTGCGACCATACAGTATAACCTCGATTTAACAAACCTCTACGTAACGAAGTCCTCGCTATAACGAACGATATTCGTTATCGTTCAGATGTATCGATAGTGTCAGTGTTTGCATTTATGATGAATTAACTGAAGAGAGTGTAATGTAACGTAAAGTGCTATATTTCTATCCCATATAAACCATGTGAGCGTTAGCCCTACTGATGGAACTGGGCCCACACAAGGACAGAGAAAAACTCTGACTAGGGTGGGAATTGAACCCACGACCTTCGGGTTAGATCTCTTCGGTGGCCCACATCTGCCACGGCAAAACTTACTTTCTCACGGCAAAACTTACTTTTCCACGGCAAAACTTACTTTCTCAAGGCAAAACTTACTTTTCCACGGCAAAACTTACTTTCTCACGGCAAAACTTACTTTTCCACGGCAAAACTTACTTTTTGCGTAAAATATGAAATTTGGAAAGGAAATCTGGAAACGGAATCCGGAATCCGGAATACAGTAAAAGTGGTAGAAAGGCTAAAATTACCACTGAAAGCAATAAGCTCAACGATTCATTAAGTAAGGTACTCCTAAAGTCGATGATAAATAAAGTTGATAAAGCATCTTGTTTGTATGTTTTTAGTTATAATATTTCGCCAACAGGACTGTTGATTTCGCCCGTTCAAAATTCGCGGTGGAGCTAAACAAGGCTGCGTGTGGGCACCCACCCTGTTTGGTATTTTCTTTTCTCTCATCCTCCAACACGCCTTCCAGTTCTGCAGTGAGGGGGGCCTTCTCCACCGTACACGCCACGACGGAAAGCTACTGAACTTGACTCGTCTCCGCGCTAAGACAAAAGTGAAGACAGTGCTGTTAAGAGAGATGCCCTTTGCCGACGACGCTGCCTTTGTCAGTCACACAGAGAGCGGACACAAGCGATCATAGACCGCTTCGCGACTGCCTGTCAGGACTTTGGCTTTACCATCATCATAAAGACTGAGGCACTGGCAATGCCGGGGACCGATGCTGAGCCGACCATCCTGATCAGCAACCAAGCACTCAACTCTTTGGACGCCTTCAAGTACCTTAACTCAACAATCACCTCCAATCTCTCCCTGAATAGTGACTTGAATGCTCTGTTTGCGTCCTCAGCAATCAGTTGTATTGGAGAGAGACATGGCCTACATACACGAGACAAGAAGCTAGACTGAACACACTCCACTTCAGATTCCTCCGCAAAATTCTTGAGATCACCTGGAAGGATAAAATCACCAACCAGAAAGTACTTGAAACTGCAGAACTGCCAACTATCCAGTACCTCCTCTCAGAGCGTAGACTACGCCGTTGGCTAGGCCATTGGCCCCGAGCGCCTTCCAAAAGACCTACTCTATGGACAGCTGTCTCAAGGCAAACGATCGACAGGACGGCTGCTTCTTTGCTACAAAGACGTCTGCAAACGAGACATGAAAGCAGCCACGTTGAATGACTGGCTGACGACCGTGTTAATTCGAGGGTAGCTGTAAAGACGGGCTGCAAACGGGCAGAGGTAGAGAGGATGAGGACCTGAGTGGAAAAGAGACAGAGGAAGAAGACTTCCACGCGTCGAACGCGATAATTTACGCAGTGTTCGCATCTCCAGAATCGGTCTTCGCAGTCACGAGCCCAAGTGCATATACCAATGATCAACTGCCTACAAGGCAGAAGGAGGCCATGATATATGTACTGTGAACGAAGTCGTAATCCAACAGCACTTTTCACAGCATTTTCTCTTTAGAAATTGATCGAATGCATTTCTTTCTTTCTTTTGTTTTTTTTTTTTATCAAGAAAGTTGTTATACTTATTGCACCCAGTATAGAGTGAAGCGCCTGGAAGATCGATAACAGACCCAGTGTATTTGTGTTAAGGCAGATCATTTTCCATTCCGATGTGTTGACCGTGAGTTCAACTAGACTCTCTGTGGCTGCACTCGTATATGCGTATGATTCGTCATTTTTTAAGGTAAAATAGTCACACTTTACAACAGGGAAAGATGAGTCTATTCAGGCTGAATCTCCCAAGAGTTATCTGAGCTTACAGCGGTTATCAGTCACACGCCCTCAACGATTTTGTTTTCATTTTTCGAAACTAAATTGATTGACTGACGTCCACCCAAAAAATGAAAAATGAAACAAGAAGTCGTTGAGGAGCACTTGTGAATGGTAACCGCTATAAGTACTTGGGAAGAAATTGTTTTGATTTGAAATAAGCTGAAAATTGTTTTAGATATTACCTATTTTCCTGTATGTTTTTAGAAAGAGGGATCTGATAAGAAAATTTTTCATTTCCGTGTGGTAAAATGCTTTTCGATAAGTATTGTACGTATTCAAGGATGCGTTCGATCGGCCTTATTCTGGAATAGGAATACACAGATTTGAATTCAGAAATCCTTCGCTTTTACAGAGATTCACATGGAAACGAAAAACTTACTGAAATGAAATTTTAAACATATCTTCAACATCCTATAGTTGCTTACTAGTAAAAACTACATCAAACATACTATTTCAAATCATCACTGCACCTATTTTTATTCCGTAATAGGGTCAATCGAACGAACCCTTAAGAGATCAACAAACGAGTGTAATCAAGAAAATCTAGCGCCCGAAGACAATTGCTGTAATATTTGATGTCAAAACATTATCACCCCACCATCACGAAAAAGAAAAGCCCAGACAGTTGGATTCTCTTCCGATGTTACGACATGAATCCCCTCCTAAAAGGAGTCAGCATGTGACAAATTACTCAACGAGATGAAAGTAAACATTTGCACGACGCAGGATCATTTTAAGTGACTTTGGTTCAAGTTCTTATTGCGGATTCCCCATTCCGGATTCTGGAACCGTAGAAAATTAAGTTGGTCTAAGTTTTGCCGTGTATAAAAGTAAGTTTTGCCGTGAGAAAGTAAGTTTTGCCGTGGAAAAGTAAGTTTTGCCGTGGCAGATGTGGGCCCCCGTAGATCTCAGCCGCTCTACCGACTGAGCTACAAGGTCAGACGGGAGCAGGCCGTGGGAACTGAAGATGTTAAAGTCACGGCAATTAACATGTACAAGTACAACGAAAGGTTACGTTTATACAAACGTTGGCCGTGTAGCACTTATATTTTAAACAGAATTAACTGAAGAGAGTGTAGTGTCACAGAAAGTGCTATATTTCTATCCCATATGAACCATATGAGCGTTAACCCTACTGATGGAACTGGGCCCACACAAGGACAGAGAAAAACTCTGACCAGGGTGAGAATTGAACCCACGACCTTCGGGTTAGATCTCCGCCGCTCTACCGACGGGAGCAGGCCGTGGGAACTGAAGATGTTAAAGTCACGGCAATTAACATGTACAAGTACAACGAAAGGTTACATTTATACAAACGTTGGCCGTGTAGCACTTATATTTTAAACAGTAATTTATACACGGCCAACGTTTGTATAAACGTAACCTTTCGTTGTATTTGCATTTATAATGAGCTGTTACTGCAAATGTGAAGTTGTTCTACAGTTGCAGGATTAAAGGATTTTCATCCTTGTTCTGTTCCATACATTTTACTGTAACTATGGCCATAGTTACTTGCAGCCATTTTGAAAAAACCGCTTAGGTGATTATCGCATAATAATCACTTCAAGTGCAACCAATCAGCTCAGAGAATTTTCAATAATCACCTATGTAATTATACTAAAATTCTCTTGATCATTATCATTAGTTTCTTTTACAGGAATCTTGTACCAACACACCCTTCAATTGTTACTCCGTCTGGCATTGTCTTTGATGTAATCATGAAAATACTATAAAAAAATTCGTGGAGATCTAAATACTTTGAACCATTGTATTATTAGCGACCGATTTCAAGAGAGAATCTGTAAACAATTAATTTCAACCTTTGTCTCGACTTCGTTTCAAACTTGACTTTTACAAGGCAAGTAACTACTCGTCGATCAACCGAACTCATGCAAGCCCGAAGACTTGTCGCTCGACAGCTTATGTCTTAAGGCCTCTCTGTCTTAATTTTTCCGTGCGCGATATGTTTACTCCTGCTAAAGTGGATAATATGATTCGGGTATTCATGATTTTGATTGTAAATAAGACTTCCATAATCTTTATTATTCGTGACCCTCGGCATATGTCTGTCCGGTTAACTCGTCAACACTGGGTGTTTTTGAGCAGAGGGTCAGAATTATGTTATTGAAGTTCTCTTCCTACATTCTCTCCAAGAAAGTAGAGGGTTTTCCTATACGGGTCCAGGTGGCTTCCCTTTTTCTTTACTTCACCCATTTCCACTATTTCATGTGTCCGATTCCCGAAAACCGATTGAAAAACCTTCGGAGCCTGTCGCACGCCAAATCTCCAGCGTTACTACCTCCGTCAAAAAACATGGCAGAGACAGCTAGAGACCCTTCTATGCGACTGATCAAATCAGCGAGAAACTTCAAGGAACACATTCGTTGATGTCCGTATTTTATCAGTCAAACCGTTTTCTTTATGTACAACTGATTTCTACTGGTTTTTATTACTTAGGTTTTCTACAAAAGGCTTGTAATGAGTCTTGACTTGAAGTTCATCCTTCGCCGTCGTCCTTCCTCCACAAATGGCCTCACCTACGGCCCCTTCTTGAAATCTT
>NC_090888.1:67587395-67589895 GCF_036669925.1 Montipora capricornis | reverse complement strand
CCGACCGAGCGACCCGATATCAGGAAACGCATTCGACGGTAAACGAAAAAAAAAGGGGATGGCGTTAAGTGAATTGCTGCGAGAATATAATCAGTTACTGCAACGATGGAAATGTCGTTTATTTATTAAAAAATAGAAATGATCACTATATTGTAGAAAGTACGTGTTTATAGGAATCAACAAATTACCAATCGTCAAATTTTCCAATAATCAGAAAAGGTCTGTTGCGCGAGCGGAAGATGAAAACTGATGTAACAGTAAGGTAATACGAGATAAGAAACGAAACATACATGAAAACCGCTGGGAATGTGTACTGTGAGCTCGTCTACTGAAATCCTGAAATCTACTTTTGTCCTGGCCCCAGTTGTTTTAATGGTGGATAGTGCTATCCACTGGATAACTCAATTGGTTTTGCCAGTGTTTACCCGTTGGATAGTGATTTATCTGGTAAATGATAGCGTTATCCACCCTTCGAACAACTGGGGCCTGGTATTTAAGGCACAGCGATCTCAAATGTCAAGAATAGTAAGCTCCTTACCAGTGCTCGATGCAAAAAGAAATTTAAACTTGAAATAGTAAAAGGATTATGTATTTACTTCAGACCTAAGTGCAAAGTTAACACAAAACTCCGGTGAATGAAATGAGATTCATTTCAGTATCTATGGTGGGGAAAACTTCGAATGCTCCTTTGCAGAATTTGAACCTACGTAGGTAAAGGTAAAGTCGCGCTCGAGCAAACCGTAGGGCCCATACAGCCGGAGCTTATCCCGGTTTTATCGTAGCATGAAGCAAGTAGGAGAATTTCCCCCCCTCCCCCCCCCCCCTCACCCTAGGATGGGATGCTTGTCCATCGCTGGTTACCCACCAGCAGTATATTGCCTGTACCATTGATACATCTGGGCCGGGTTGCTCGAAGCACAGTTAGCGCTAACCTCTCAACCAACGGTTAGCGCTAACCAGGCTTCGAGCAACCGACCCCTTGGTGATAGAGAAACAATGGGGAGGAAAGTCTCTTGTCTAAGGAAACGACACGATGGCAGAGTTAGGCCTCGACCTTCCGATTACCAGTTCGGATGCTCTACCCCCTGAGCTATAGGAGACTCGTAAGTTGCAAAGCTGTAGGATCGACTCCTGCAAAGGAGCACTCGGGTTTTTCTGAGTATCCCCGAGTCCCAGCTCCCATGGGTCTCCTATAGCTCAGCAAGAGATTATGAAGGTAAGAGAAGTAATCCCTCATACTGGCCCTATTCCCATCGTAATCCCCCTTAGGTTATTTTTAGATGATATCAATTTTCCCGCGGATGATGTTACCGCGCGCGTTACGTGGAAGTTTCGTGGAGGCGGAAAGTGCAGCAAATTCTGTACGATGCCACTCTCCGTTTTCAAAATTGAGTTTCATTGCCTGATAAAATTCATTGTCTGCAAGATACAGTTTTCAAACATACATCCTTGGAATTGCTTAACTGTCTAGTTTACAGTGATACCAATTTGAAGAACTTTCAATCTATCAAACCGTGTTCAATAATTTTGACAGATGCAGATACGTTTACCTTGGTTGCATTGCGTTACTTGTCCATTTTAGTGTGTACTTTCTCACCGTCTACAAAATTCTGTCGCTTACAAAACTCGTCCGTGTCAAGATGCAGTTTGCGATCATATATCATGGAAATCGGTTAACTGTATAATTCACTCTGATACCAATTTTACGATTTCCTAATGTAGGAAACCGTGTTAAATAATTTTGAAAGAGGGAGCTATGTTTTACGCTCCTGGCTCGGATCCTAGCTCGAATCCTGGCTCGAAGTTTAGGTATCCTCGTTTTACGCGTGCGTTGCAAATTGACATCAATCCGATCTTACGGTTTTAAAAATTTTTATCGCGGGGTCAATTAAAATTTTCCTGTCATGTGTGGTACTGTTTGAAAGCGTTAACTGTCTAATTTATGAATATCATAGAATTAAGTCACCATAGTTTAAGTCCGCTAGGAAAATCGAGAACGCGTTGACCAAGTCAGGAATATGTTACTTGGTGACTGTAGTCCCGCGATATTTCATTGTGTACAAAATTCTGTCGCCTATAAAACTCGTTACTTTCAAGATACAAGATGCAAAGATATATCATTCAAATCGCTTAACTATCTTGTTTACAGTGACACCAATTGCAACACTGTCCAATGTACGAAACCGAGTTTAATAATTTTGATTTTGAAAGATGCAGGTATATTTAACATGCGTGCTTTGCAAATTGACTTCCATCCGATACCACGTGTTCATACATTTTTATCGCACTGTCTGTTCAAGTTTTCCTTTCATGTTTGATATCTGTCTAATTTATGAATATCTAAGATTTAAGTCGTCATATTTTAATCCCGCGAAGAAAATCAAGAACGCGTTAACCAATTCAGCGATATATTACTTGTTGACTGTAGTCTGCGAATTGCCAATGTTTACAAAATTCTGTCGCTTATAAAACTCGATCCTTTCAAGACACAGGTTTCAAA
>NC_090888.1:67567395-67582395 GCF_036669925.1 Montipora capricornis | reverse complement strand
GGGCCCATTGTTGAGGCTGGGAGCCTGAGCCGTTTTAAGAGTGCACTGAAGCGCTTTTTAATATTTAATATTCATTGGTGAACTATAACTATCGCTTTTATTGATGGTCCGTACGGAATTTTTTTGTAAATAATTTTCAATTCCATGTTTTACATATTTATTGTACATAATTTATACATGTTTCATACTTGATTTCGACCTCTAGTTTTTCCTTTTGAAGAAATCCAAAGTACTTTTTGCTTGTTTTATGTTGGGGAGTATTAACATAGGGATGACCTCTTTACTTCCCTTTCAAGATGTCCTTTGTAACTTAGGTTTTTGCATCTTGAATAGACTATGTATGTAACGCAGAGAATGGGGGAGGGGGGGGGGGGAATTTCTATCCTTGGTGGAGTGCTATAAGGTCGTATTCAAACTGAATGGTCTAAATTTCAGCAATTATTTTGAACTGTGCAGGAGCACTAAGACGAGATCTAATTATCAATATAAGATACAAACTGTTTCTGTTTCTGTTTCTGTTTTATTGAACGATAACGCTTGTTTGCATAACAACCGATGTAACTAAAATGCACAAACAAATAATCAATCTTGTGACGCAAATTACAAGTTCACACATTATGCAATTACACATCTATAAATATAAGAAATAAATAGACTATAAATAAATAATGAAATAATCAATTACATGTGCAATAACGTTATTGTCTACTACACTGTAGCTGCAAAGAGCCAATTGAGGTCAGGTCACAGAGCAACTTCGCCATGCATTCACCCTAGAACTAAAGGCAGTGAGGTTTGGGGAATAAACAACCTCCTGAAGGAGACTGTTCCAAACAGGGATAGTACGTGGGAAGAAGGAAAATTTGAAGACATCAGTACGAGAAGAGATGTGGTTAAATACCATATCATGAGATCGTGTTGTCTGAGATTGGGAGAGAGTTACATACATCGAGAGATCCACCCCATTAAGGTTATGGGAGGACTTATACATGAAATTTAATCGTTGACAAAACATTAAGATTTAGCTCAGTCATCTAGTTTTGGGTCATTGAAGAAGAAATTGAATAATTTGGTAGCTCTTAGGGACTTTGATTTTAGTATCACATCAGCCCAGACTAGTAATTTTAGAAGGGATGGGTTTATATATTATTAATTTTAAGGGGATGTATTGAAGTATTTGATAATCAAAGAGCTTGGGTAGGAGGGTATGACGTTTTTTCTAATTTTTCTAATTTTATAATTTTATAAAAAAATAAAATAAAATAAAATAAAAAATATATATATATTTATTTCTTTATTTCTTTATTTCTTTATTTATTTTTTCCTTTGTATATTTATTATTAGAGCTAGGGGGGTGAGTAAGTTGGGAGTGGGATGGGTAATGACAGTTTAAATTATTCTAATCTGAAATTTTTATTTAGTATGTCTATGTGTTTATATGTAATACACGACCCCACAAGCTTTTAGCTTTTATCCTTATCGTGTCAAAATAAAGATTATGTATGTATGTATGTATGTATGACACTCCCGACGCACAGAAATTAGTGGCCAATCCAGGACGTTAAGCATGTAAGAGACACTTGAGTTACGAGAGTAGTCTCGAAAAGCGAAGCGGACAGCCCTCCGCTGTACTTTCTCAAGGTTTGAAATATTGCGCTGAGTATAGGGATCCAAAGCACAACAAGCACATTCAAGAGACGGCCTTACAAGAGAAGGATACAGTTTGGCCTTAGTTTCGCGAGTACAATGATAAAAATTACGAGAAATAAAGTTGAGAGTTTTTGAGCTCTTTTTAACGACATAGTCACAATGATTGTTTAGGCGGAGGTCAGATGAAATGGTGACTCCAAGATAAGGATGTGCATCGGTCCTTTCAAGAGCTTGGCCATTTAGGAAATAAGTAGTGACGACTGCGGATTTATTTGGAGTAAGGTGCATAGAATAACACTTGCTGGAATTAAAACGCATTTGCCACTTTTCTGCCCGAGAAGAAAGAGAATCTAAGTCTGATTGGAGTTGTTCAGGTGATTTAGAAGAAGAGAGGCCAATATAAATGATGCAATCGTCGGCAAACAGGCGGATTTGAGAAGAAATATTATCAGGAAGATCATTTATGTAAATAAGAAAAAGTAAAGGCCCCAAGACAGACCCTTGGGGAACGCCTGAGGTGACACTGCAAACCTCAGATTGACACCCACCAATCACAGTAGTTTGTGTGCGATCAGTCAGAAAAGACTTAATCCAAGTTAGAGTCTGACCACATATGCCATAGGAGGCAAGCTTGAGAAGGAGCCTTTGATGCGGAACAGAATCAAAGGCCTTTGAGAAATCAAGAAGGATGAGATCAGTTTGCAGCTTATGATCAAAGTTTGAAGTAAGGTCGTGGAGGGTGAGAATCAATTGAGATTCGCATGATAAGCCTTTGCGGAAACCATGCTGGAGAGGTGAAAGCAGTGAGTGCTTATCCAAATGAGACATTAGGGTTTTCAGTCATGTTGTCAGATAATATAGAGGAAATATAGTTATTTCTAGCATGATTAATGCAATGTTTAGTTAGGCGCCTAAAGTTCTTAAAGTTAGTCCATGCCTCTGCAGTGTTTTTTTGTTCAGCAAGATTATAGAGGAGCTGTTTTTTCCTAACCATAGGCCTAATGCTCCTGTCAAACCAAGGATTTGAGTTAAACGACTTAATAATCTTCAATGGAAAGTGCTTTTTGGCATTCCTCATCAGCATTTCTTTAAAAGCAACCCACATTTGTTCAACCGACGGCATATTTATAATAATGGAGGAGAGGAAATTCTCACATTCACTTGCAAGATCATGAAGAAAGTTCTCAGAGTTTCCACGCTTAAAAGCAAACACTTTCCGTGGCTTGGACTTATTTATATAAGCTTTAAAAAGTATTTTGGTAGTTACTATGTCATGATCACTAAGACCGGGTATAATATCAACAGTTTAAGCAAGCGATGGCTTTGATGTAAATAAAAGGTCCAAAATATTAGATGTTGTTCTTGTGGTACGCGTACGTTTGTCAACAAGTTGATGAAGGTGATAATCCTGCATGGTATCAACTAACAATTAACAATGGTGCGGATCACGAGCTCCAGATTTAACTGACCAGAGATCTCAGTCTATTCCAGGTAGATTGAAATCACCTCCAAGAATAATAGTATGATTTTTAGATATCTGTATAATTTCCTCAAGTGATTTCCCAAGCTCATGAAGTTGTAAAATAGGAGAGCCTGGGGCACGATAAAAACAGCCAACAAACATTGAGAAGCTTGAGTTTTGACCATGTATCTCTACCCAGATGTTCTCACAATCCGTTGAAACAAAATACTTGCAACTCGCAAAATTAAACTGTAGTTATAATTATTCCTTCTTCGTTAAGGTAATCAAGCATTAGAACGATCTCCCAAGTAAGGTAATGAATTGCCATGATAGTCCAAATATCAACAAGTTTAAACTAAGATTGAAAAATCATATGAACATTTATTGAACGGACATTCTGTACTTTTTTAATGTTTCTGTGATTTTTATTTTTATTGGTATAAATTTGCTTTCATATAAAGGTTTATTATTACAGTTTTTTTTTGGGAGATCCCTGACATAGGGTTAACCTCTGGGTTTCCTTTTTCTAAATTTAAAGTGCTTTAATTTGTAACAGTGCTTGTATATCAACATGGCCGAAGTTATGTCACCATGTGAACACAGTTCATTGGCCGTCGAACAGATCCTCTAAAACCTACACTCGATTATTGAGCACTATTTTCGTGTGTAATAACAGCGGGCTGTGATCACTCCCTGAATGGAAACTATCCAACCAGAGATCGATGAAGCTTTCCGTTGATGTACAAATGTAAAGAGCCGGGAGCGGTGATTAGGACAGTGGTTAGAGCACTCGCTTCCACCTATGTGCCGCGGGATCGATTTCCGGATTCGACGCCATATATCGGTTGACTTTGTTGGTTCTCTACTCTGCTCGGAAAGGTTTTTTGCCCAGGTACCAACATTGAGGTCCCATTGAGGAGCCTTAGTATTCCGTACCCCATTTATTTTTGGCCTAAATATCCCGTACCCCGTTAACGTTGAGCCCTGTGGTTTATATCACTTTAGTATAAATACACAGGTGATTATACAAAATCGCGCGCTCTCATTGGCTCGCTATCTCTGATTATCAGCCGATAATCACCTCGACGGACAAAATGGCTGCCAGTAGTTGTTTTTGCCACTGTAAGTGAAGATGATTTCGCGTTGAATTTTTTTTTTCTCTTTTTTGAAATAATCACCTGTGTATTTATACTAAAACAATTATTCGCCTCAGGCTCAGTGATTATCGGTGAATATTCACCTCGACTTCGTCTCGGTGAATATTCACCGATAATCACTTCGCCTCCGGCGAATAATTGTTAAATAATACCAGTTACTTCTGATGACGTCATTGGGTCCCTGATGGGGAGGGTTTTTCTCAAACGCGTTCTCTGGAGAGACCGATATTGGTTGATATGGTGGAAATTTTTAACCTTTTACGCCTTCTATATTTACCAACGAACCTACTTTATTGTTTTAAAAAATGACAATTTTGAGGCTCGGTATCCCGGAATCTCTTCTTTAAAATATCCTTTATCCATTTAATTTTTCCCCCAAGCATCCTGCATCCCTATATTATTTTACCTAAACAACCTTGAGACGTAAATAAAGCTATTATTATTTATTATTATTATTATGATGATGATGATGATGATTATTATTATATAACTTTATCTCTGTGATGACTGAAACTCATATTCTCACATTTGTTTGGTTCTAGTAAGTTTCAAATCAACCCAGTGATTACCTTTCATGTTCCGCGTTCATAGTGACCCCAAGCTTGAACTCTTCGCTTCCGTTAACAGCCCCAAGCTACGATGAAAGAAGTACCGAGGAAATTAAACCACGGGGCAATACCGCATCTAAATAAAAAAACTCGCGAGGTCTCAAGGACGTTAAAACAGTAGACTGCAAAATGGTCCGCATTGGTAAGGAGAATATGATCGTTTTACAGTGTATTTAAGAATTTCACCAGTGACGTCTCTGTGACCGCGATTTGCCGAACCGTCTGAGTTGTTCTGAAAAGACGTTTTTATAGCGATTTAGCACAACAACTGACTTGCAGAGTTACCTTTGAGCCGTTGATTTTGAAGACCATGCGCTGTGCTGGCAAACAAAGAGGTGGTAAACAAGGGCTGAAAATATTGAGACGATGATAACACCAGCGATAATGCATAGGATGCAAAACACGCGGCCCAGAGGTGACTTTGGCGATCGGTCACCATACCTGTGAGTGACAAACATACATAACAGCGCATTAAATGCTGGTGAGCAGGGTGAAATGGCCATCCAGTCAATTCAATTGGTTCATTCCATCACCAATCAGCAAGTAAGTCGCTTGGGGGGCCTTAAAAATGGTGCATGATTGTAGACTTGTCCTACAGGCTATATATTCGTAAACAGTGACAAAAAAACTTAGGCTCTGAAATTTCCATTTAGCCAAGTAGTCCACAGATTTTTAAATGCACCAATTAAGACCCTCCCTGAATATGAACTCTAAGAGAACGTTTCCATACCCCACTGTTGTCAAGGTACCCAAAGCCCACCAGAAGCCTTCCCATGATCCTTGAAAAAATGGTGGTGGAAAATCTTCCGGGTTACTGGTGTGGTCCTGGCAAACAGCAAAACACCATAATAATCAATTTCAATACATTTTACTATACTCGGTGCAGGTTTTTATGGCCAATTTCAGGACTCAGTTATTTGATAAATGAAAATTCGCCGTTGTGTTCTCACATAATGAAAAAGTCGTGGAAATTTGTAATTTAACGCAAAAGAGGATGACGGGATAGAACACATTCCCATACCCTGAATCTTTCTTTAGCTTCGAGGCATGCTGTGAAAGTTATTTTGGTGTCGTGCCCATGGTCGCGCAGTCATTGATCAATTACAACTAACCAATCAGGTGTCTTTCTTACAATAGCCACGTATCATGACCACGGGTTAAATGTCAGAAATGTAGGAGTCGGAGAGGTTGCCTCGGAAAAGTGAGCACGAACAGAAATTCCCGGACTTTTATTCTTAAAAATCAGACGCAAATGTAACGATAAGAACGCACCCAAGTTTCACAAGGTAATGAGACTCACCAAGAACCAAATGATAATTCCTGACAGTGAGGCTGTAACCAAAATGAAAACCAGCATTGGCCAGGCATTGGCTATCGTTTTGAGATCAGCAATGTGAGTCCTGGTTTTGTCTTGTTGTTCATTGTGAGCCAAAAGGATGACTCGAGGTGCAGTCACTACGCCAATGAATGCCCGGTCCCTTGGGAATGAAAAGAAAAGTTAACCATTTGAAAAATTGCTTTTCTTTTATGACGCAATTAATAGCGGGGTAACATAGATTTTTCTTGTTTAATAATAATAATAATAATAATAATAATAATAATAATAATAATAATAATAATAATAATAATAAAATAATAATAATCCCCCGGGGCTAATACCTTGGCATGGTGGGGGGCTTGTGTGCCCCGATGAACCGGAGAGCTAAGCTGGCGGGAGCTAAAGCTCCTGTTAGGACCACCCAAGCCAGACAGGTCAATGGTTAGAGGCCAGACTAAAAGTAGCCCGGTGGTTGTGTCACCTAAAAGTCACTATCCTCAAATGATGAGAGCAAAATCAAAATTTACAAGATAACGGCGTGAATGAGGCTGGAGTCCTTGATGACGAAAGACCCTCGCCCGGCAGGTGCTCCACGGCAATGAAGCGTGGGCCCGGTCGTCATTATGCTACTGCAGTAAGATCAATGAGAAGAAAGTGGTCTCAGGAAGACAACAGAGTGGTGATGGAATGTTACTATAGGAGCGAACCAGGTGTTAGGGGATATAGAAAGAGAATGCGTGATTTGTGGATTGGTAAGGACCTGTTCGTAGTTACCGAGCAAAGGATTGTTGACCAGGCAAATCAAATACGGAAAAAGAAGTAGTTAAGTGATCTGGAGCTAGAAGAGATACAGAGAAATGTCGATGATGTGCAACATGGCGAAGTTGGACCAGAGACAGAAAATGAGGAGATGTCTGTTACTGAAAATGCGGGAGAACAAGTAGAAAATGAACGACCTAATCAAGGTCGGGACGGTGTGCCTTATGAGAAACTGCAGGCTCATCCTGATTACAAGCTCTCAGAAGAAAAACAAGAATGGTTAGTATGGATGGATGAAATACTGAAACTTGAAAGGACTAGATTGCCATGTTTACGGGGCATTAATAAGGGTAAGCTGAAGTCTGCAGTCAAGAAAGTAGATATACTTCTGGGGAAGATTGAAGTCGGAAACATACAACAACAAATGATATTATTAATGCTGGTGCTGCATTGGTAACAGAGATGGTTTGGGCGAAGAAACTAAAATCAAAGCAAAAAGAGCCATGGTGGAAACGGCGGTTGGAAAAACAAGTTAATCAGGATCTTGGAAGAATAAATACATTGCTAGAGAAGAAACCAATAAATAAAAAGCATAGTTAAAGATTGCAGAGGAAGTATAACATGAAAATGAAGGGTTAAAGGTAGTAAGGGAAGAAATAAAGCAAAAGATTAACGCAAAGGTTGGAAAAATCACTAGATATCAGAACAGATTAAGTCAATACCAGCAAAACCGTATGTTTAACAACAATGAAGGAAGGTTCTACCAGCGGCTGAATAAAGAGGTACATAACCAGAAAAATGAAATACCTGATGCCCGTGAAGCGAAAAGCTATTGGGAAAGTATATGGAGCGAGAGTAAAGAGCATAATAGAGAGCAGAGTGGCTTAAGGAAGTTCAAATACACTAAGTGGACAATCAAGGGCAACAAAGAATTACGATTACAGTGGGAAAATCATCGCGAAAGATAGTGGGGAAAATGCCTAACAGGAAAGCACCAGGACCAGACGGCGTCCAGGGTACTGGCTAAAAAATTTCCGAAGTGTACATGAGAACTTAAGAGTGCATCTTACCAAATGCCTTGTGAGAGGGGAAGTTCCATCGTGGATGAACCAAGGGAAGAACTGTATTGATCCAGAAAGATAAAGATAAATGAACAGCCGTCAACAATTATAGACCTATAACGTGCTTGCCATTAACATGGAAACTATTGACAGGCATGATTGCTGATGAGATTTATGAATACCTAGACTCAGAAGTGATGCTACCTGAAGAGCAGAAAGGTTGTAGAAGGGAAGCGAGAGGAACGCATGATTTACTGTTTATAGACAAAATGATTTTAAAGGAAGTAAAAACTAGAAAGAAAAATCTCGCAACAGCCTGGATCGATTACAAAAAGGCTTTTGATTTGATCCCGCATTCATGGATTTTAGAATGTCTTAAGATGCTTGGAATAAATGAAGAAATCAGGAAACTATTAGAGTAGAGCATGAAGAATTGGAGAGTTGAGTTAGTGTGTGGATCGGCATCACTTGGGGAAGTTTCAATCAATAGAGGAATTTTCCAAGGGGATTCCCTGTCACCATTATCATTCGTGATAGCACTAATACCGTTGACTCACATCTTAAGAAAAGCCGAGCCAACATACAAATTCTCTGATGATGGAGAAAGAATCACCATCTCCTTTTTATGGACGAATTAAAGCTCTACGCCATGAATGAAAAAGGGGTGGACTCCCTAATCCAAACTATAGGGATGGAATTTGGAAATAGAAAAGTGTGCTGTATTAGTAATGAAGAGAGGAAAAGTTGTTAAATCAGAAGGTATAAAATTACCGGACTGCAAAAACCATACAAGGACTGAAAGACGGTGATAGTTACAAGTATTTGGGCATATTAGAAGCTGATGGGATTAAGCATGAGGAGATGAAAGAAACAGTAACCAAAGAATATAAAAGGAGGGTACGGAAGATTTTAGAAACGAAACTTAATGGGGGTAACCTTGTCAAAAGCTATTAACACGTGGGCTATTCCTCTCCTGAGATACCGTAGAGTTCCGATAGTAGCGACCCTCGTTACTTTCGGAATTAGCAGCCTTTGGGGGTCACTACTTTCGGGGGTCGTTTACTTTCGGGGGGTCGCTACTTTCGGGGAACACAAATCGTTTACAAATAGAGCTGGCTCGAGCCTTTTTTTCCGAAATAAAAAATGAACAACATAAAAATTTTAAAAAGAACAACATTTCTATTTGCATTCCATATGTATAGATTGTGTTTCATAAAAAAGAAGATAACAATAATAGATACAGCAAAAAACCGTATATAGAAAACTATATAGTTTTTCAATTTCAATTTGAAGAAACGTTCAGGTTGTTAATATGAAATTATACCGGTTTACGGTAGTTCTTTCATCGCTACATCAGTGAACTGATGTCAAGGACGAATGGTGGCATAAGGCTCCCCTAGTTGTAAATTAAACTGCACGAACATATTATTGTACATTTAAGTTTTGATTATTGATTGACAGCATATCATTTAAAAAAACTCGGTCTTGCTTCTTTCGGGGGGGGGGGGGTGGGGGGGGGGGGGGGGGTGGGGAGGTCGCTTCTTTCGGGAGGTCGTTACTCTCGGGTGGGGGTCGCTACTTTCGGGGTTTTAATACTAGCGGCCACAAAAAATTGACGTTAATTTCGGGGGTTTGCTACTTTCGGGGGGTCGTTACTATCGGAACTTACGGTATTCTGCTGCATCCTGGACTGGAGAAAGTGAGAGTTACAAGATCTAGATAGAAACACCAGAAAATTACTTACCATGCATAATGGTCTCCATCCAAAGAGTAATGTCGATCGTATCTACATACCGAGAGAAGAAGGTGGACGAGGTCTGATTAGTGTTGAAGACTGTGTAGAATCTGCTACCTTGGGGTTGGAGAGATATATCAATGATAGTGATGAAAGACTGATAAAGGCCGCTAGAAAGATCAGTGGTGGTCATAATAATGAAACAGAGGTCGAGTGTAAGAAAAATGAAAGGAAGGAACAGTGGAGGGAAAAGGTTATGCACGCACAATTTGTACGACAGACGGAAGAAATATTAGGGAATGAATCCTGGTTTTGGTTAAAGAAAGGAAGTGTAAAAAGGGAGACTGAGAGTCTTATTATGGCAGCACAAGAACAGGCGCTTGCAACGAATCTGATGAAAGCTAGAACTCAAGAGGACAGTAAATGTCGAATGCGTAGAAAGGTGGATGAAAGCATAAATCATATTGTGAGTGAATGCCCTAAATTAGCACAAAAGGAATATAAAAGGAGACATGACTGGGTGGGTAAGAAGATCCATTGGGAAGTTTGTAAAGAGGAAGGTTTCATTGTCAACGAAAAGTGGTATGAACATGTACCTGAGCCAGTACTAGAGACTGAGAGATGTAAAATATTATGGGATTTTACGATACAGACTGATCACGTAATAGAGGCAAGAAGACCGGACAAGGATTGTTGTTGAAAAGAGAAATAAATGATGCAAAATAATAGATTTTGCAATACCATATGACAGCCGTATTGAGGAAAAAGAAGTCGAGAAGGTAGTGAAATACCAGCATCTAGCAAGAGAATTGAAGAAGTTATGGAAAATGAAAACAATGGTAATTCCTATTGTAATCGGAACATTTGGAATAGTTCCAAAGGATTTAAAGAGAAGACTAGAGAATATTGGTATAGAGACCAACATAGTCGAGCTTCAGAAAAGTGTTATTCTGAACACGGCAAGGATTCTTAGGAAGATCCTAGAAGCTTTCTGGAGTACTGAAGTTCCATTGGAAATCCAATGTGCGAAAATAATAATAATAATAATAATAATAATAATAATAATAATAATAATAATAATAATAATAATAATAATAATAATAATAAAAGGGCACTGGTGTAGGGATGGCACAGTGGTGAAAGCACTCGCCTCCCACCAATGTGGCCCGGATTCGATTCCCAGACTCGGCGTCATATGTGGGTTGAGTTTGTTGGCTCTATACTCTGCACCGTGAGGTTTTTCTCCGGGTACTCCGGTTTTCTCCTCTCCTCAAAAACCAAAATTTGATTTGGTTGGCGTTAACTAATTACATGTAATTTCAAATTACAGTGTCCCCGATTAGTGCTCTTCAGAGCTAGAAGATTAGACACTTAAATAAAGTTCCTTTCTTTTTTTAGCCTACCGCGGGAATATGGACGCTCCCGTTTACAAGAGTCTTGGGTAGCACCTTTGGCAAGGGCCAGAAACCCAAAAGCCACTCGTGTTAGGGTTACAACAACCTCGTTTGATGACAGAACGTCAAATATTGAATTTCACTCTAACGACGGCAACGGGACCGAAGCTTTTAGTGAAGGTGTCATGTGCGGCAGGTGTCCTGCGGATCAGGAGCGTATGCCCGGTCGTCATCCTGCTACTGCTGAACAACGACAGAAGAGATAAGGATGGTCAAAGGAGGATAACAAACGATTGTTTGAATGTTACATGCAGGAGTGAACCAGAGAGGCGAGGGTACAGAAAAAGACCGTAACATCAACAACGAACTAACAGAAGTCACCGAGCAGAGATTGGCTGATCAAGTACGCCAGATTAAGTGGCTAGAGCAGTGTGGAGCAAGAGGAAATAGCCATACGAGTAAGACATGAACATCAGGAGACTGAAACTATAGAACATCTTACCACAGATACACCATGCAACAACATCTGAATCGAAGGGGCTCGGGTCGAAAGATTCTTACACCTCGTAGCCGCCTTGCATCCAAACAAAGAAGAAAACAAGTAATAGCAGATGGGAGAAGGCACATCGAAAGCTTTATATAGCGAAAGATGTCCATGAAAGCTGGAAAAAATAAAGTGTATGTGCGTCGATTCCACTGACCCGGCCTTCCTACAACATATTTTGTCCTTGGAGGTGAGACGAAGAATGGGGTTAGTATTTACACTGATTATTGGTTTCCCTTTAACACTATGATTCTTTGTCGCCATATCATGGAATGATGGCTTTCAGTGTAGGGACGCACAAGGAGCAATTGGCTTCAGCTTTGAAACGTGACAGGAAGCGTCTCGATTCAGCTGTTGAAGCCCACGGTAAATGAGAATTTTTGTTTGGTAAAAAAGAAGGGCTGAACTTTTTTTTGGTCATTTTTTTTCTGATTAGAATAGGGTCAAGCATGATAGATCTGCTCAGTTTATTTCGCATCATTTGAAAGCCAATTTAACGGTACATTCATTTGCCATTCATTGAGCTGTACCTTTCTGCACAGAGTACAGGTAACATTTTTGATCAAGTATTTTGAAATACACTATGCAACTAATACTCTATTAAGCAATTGAATACACTATGCAAGACGTATCGTGTTGATGATAAATTTTACAAATAATAATAATAATACTTAAATAATAATAATAATAATAATAATAATAATAATAATAATAATAATAATAATAATAATAATAATAATAGACAGTAAGTTGTGTTCATTTTAGTCAAACAGAAACCACCTGGTAAAACTATTTGTGTAAGCACGGATCACTTTTGGCATACTGGTCCTTTGGAATGTGCAAACAGTATGTCTCTGATGTACACACGTCAATGAGAATTCCCCTCACGCAAGTTTTATACATCATTATCAACCATTATGAGCACAGCAGTATGATGATAGTTATTAATACTGTAAATGAAGAAATATGTTGTCATGAAGTATGGGTATGTTCATTGTTGAGAACTTTAACGGACACTGCAGGTTGACACTAGTAGTTCAGTAACTCATAGGTTGTTATGTAGTCAATGTTTGCTATTGGTACCATCTGGCAGAACTGTTTGGCTTACAAAAGGAATTATGGCATAGAGGGTACCTCAAATGAACAATCACAGACCCTGGGCAGTCAATCACTGTCCTGGCCTAGGTTCATCTGCTGAATGTAACAGTATAATTGGAACATTGTATTAAACTAGTGATTACTGTTGATAGCAATTATTAATAATTTTCCTGTCTTTTCATATTTACTGGCCCATAACCTTTTACAGAGCAAGGAAAAAGTTGACTACCCTTGATTGGAATTACTGGTATCATAATGGCTTTTCATTTTCCACCACTGAGGATCATGCTGACACCATCATTGCAAGAAAATACAACCAAAGAAAAAAATCTTGGGACGTGAGGATATTAAAGGTGTCCACAGATCGTGGATATGTTTGGATGCTGATGGACACAATTTTTAAACTTTGCATTGATGACAACGACTATTTAATCACTCGTGAAGTCTGTCTGGAACCTGACGATCCCAGAATCATTTCTCCAACAATTGTTGAAAGTGAACCTCCTCCACCTCATGAGCTCCTGGCAAGATGCAGAAACAGATTTTCACAAATAAGCAGCTCATAGAGATTTAAATGCAAAACTTTCAGCTACTGTAAAACCAAGAAAAAAATAAATGCCCTCAATAATGTGTTGCAGTGATGAAATTACTAACAGTCAGGTGTCAATGCAATGGCTCAAGTCAAGCTAATAAGCCTTGCCTTTTTTCTTCAGTTTTGGTAGTAACTTGAAGTAATAATTATATTAACTGTTTTTCTCTCCAAGTTTTGTGGGGTCATTGTGACATGTAGCACTAAGCCAGCGTTGAAACCAGGACAAGATATACAGTCAAGTGTATGACATGACAGTTTTTAACCCAAGATAAGGGATGACCATACATTACACCTCGTAGCTTTAAAATCGTTGTTGGAGTTTTGTCTCATGGTAATATATTGTCTAACTTTAGGATTTTGTCTCCTGATGTGATTTCTTATTGTGTGGTTTTGTACATGGCAATTTTATTGCATAGCTTTTGCAAACTGAAATAATTTAAACTACAGTGAAAAAAAAAAACCAATGGAAATACAAAAAATGGAAATTCCAATTCAGTGCTATGATACTGGGAAATTGACAGTTATTGTAAAAAGTGGTGTTGAGAGTAACATGTGAATACACATGACAGACAAGCAAAATCAAATTTTATTATTGTTCATATCACACTCTCTCTGTGTAAGATAGATATTTTTCCTACAGTTTTCCACGGTCATCCTTGACGTTCAACTGCAGAACACTCGAGGCTACAGTATGACAAGTGAAGAATTCCATTGAAAAAAAAGCCTGGAACTTTCACAAATGGTTGACATTTTTTCCCGAAACAATTTCATCGAGTTTCCTTACGTTTTTCTCCTAAGGGGTCTGCGGAAACACTGCTTGTGCTTCGCCATTTCATTTCCAAGATTCGAAGGATAAATATCTCATTTCGCGGGCGTCGTGTGAAGATTTCTATTGGTTGAAAATTGTGTGGTTGTCAATCAAGCTCACACATGCGCTTTATCGTGACACAGGCTCTTAAAGATCAAAAGATACGACGAGAGATGTCAACAGTTCAAACAGCACCACCTGTTTAGAACCAATCAGAAGCTGTTCTACAAAACACTACAACGGTGTCACCTGATCCCACAGAAGCAACCTTCTTCTGGAGCAAGATCTGGTAGGAGGAAGTCGGTCACAATGAGAGAGCATCTTGACTAGAGGATGTAGAGGTGGAGTTCAGTACAACAGAGGTGCAAGAAGATATCAGCATCACTGTGGAGGATATTAGAAATGGAGTGAGCAAGATGAAAACCCGGAAGGCAGCCGTCCCGATCTTGTTCAGGGGTTCTGGTTTAAGAAACTGACAGGATTGCACTCCATATTGCAAGAATGCTTGCAAGACTGTATATGTCAAGAGAATGTGCCAGAGTGGATGGCCAGGGAAAGAACAGTTTTGATACAAAAGGATACAGCGAAAGATGCCCAGGCCAGCAACTACCGCCCTTTTGCCTGCCAGCCCATCATGTGGAAGCTCTTGACAGGAGTCATGGGAGAGAAGTCATACCTCCACTTGGACAGGAATGGACTGCTAACAGATGAACAGAAGGGGTGCACGAAGGGATCCCGAGGAACTAAAGATCAATTGCTTGTAGACAAGGCAATCCTGAAGAAGTGCCGGAGAGGGTTAACAAACTTTTCAATG
>NC_090888.1:67547395-67562395 GCF_036669925.1 Montipora capricornis | reverse complement strand
GGGCACCCAACGTCAATTTTCGGAAAATATCTGTTCGGAGGGCGATTTGACATCTAGAATTTTCGGAACATTTGTTGTAAAATTGCTTGCTTGCCTGCCCATTATAGGATTTTCGAACAACGAAAACATGGTATAATTGCCCATTTTTAACGGAGTTTTACCCTAAAAAGGTCACCTAGAATTTTCGGGAGCCTTTTCCCTGGCTGAAATTTTCGAAAAAGGTTAAGTTTTGATCCCTATAATTTTCGGATCACTAGACTTTCAGCTAGGAAACCCGAACAGATGAAAAATTTCTAGGGGATAAAAATATGCCCATATCTACCGTTTTTAAAAATACTAAACTAAAATATGTTTAACAATGCTATGTTTAATTGGTTTTGAACTATATTCTCGTTGGGTGCCCCTGAGATTTGCTGGAGATCTCTTTGCAATTTTCTTTTCCTGCATCTAAGTTGATCTATAGAAATATACACATTAATACAGGGCTCGAAACTGCGACTCATGCACTCGCAAAAGCAACTAAGGGAATTTTTACGGTTTCGCGACAAAAACAGTCACGTTAGTCGTAAAATCGAGATTACTACTAGCTCACTCTGTCAATTCAAGAAACGTTTAAAAAAATGCAGTGTTTGACGTTTGTGACATGTTGGCGTTTTTTCTCCGCATTTCAAGATATGGTGCACTAATGAGAGAGTTGTTTGTTAAAAATTGGCGACTAACTTTTTCCATTTTGTGATTACAACTTCGTCTCTGTCCTTAACAAATGCTACCCATAGCTTTCCTTAATTTCAAGCCCTGCAGTGACAATCATGACAACTAAATAATTTCAAGTCATTAAAGGAGAACTGTTCAAAATTTTATCAATCCAGGGCATCTTAAAGTACACTTAACCACAAATATTTTTGTGTCGCTCAGGATAATCTCTCCTCTTTCAACAGGCAGCTTTTACCCTTTCACCTGATCCGCGACTGTCAGCTTATAGATGCATGGGTATAATATTGTCCCTGATCTGACATCACAAACTGCTTCAAAACATGCAAACATCTTTTGAAGCAGCTTGTGAGATCAATTCAGGAATAGACCCATGCATCTCTAAGCTTAGTCGTGGATCAAAAGAACCCCTTGTTTTGTTAACTCTGACTAACTTTGCAATGCTAAATAATTAAGGTAAAAATCGTAAAATGTTTGTTAAGAGGTGCAAAGATTTGTCTTGCTTACAAAATAATATTTGAGGTTAGGTTAAAAAGCAATAATGTTTAGCTTAGTGCAAATTCTGGTGCATTTTCTGGTGCAGGGCGGGTGGAGTTGGCACCAAGTCTCCTTCTTAGGGTCATGCTGGCACTTCTCTGAGTTCTCCTCCGAGTTACCTTCCTGTCAAGGCTCGACATGAGGTCATTAAGTTCTCTGCTCCTCCAAGGAAGAGGTCTGATGCAGAGAACTCTTGGTTTCGGTGCATCAACATCTGAATCTGAGTCTCCTTGGTAAGAATTATCAGAATCATCTGTCATGGATTCTTCGGAAGACATAAACTCATTCTTCATGCACGGCAAATATCTTGCCTTGTCCGGCTCCGCTATAGTGCTTGACTGTTTTAAGGCATTGCACCGCTTCAGCCGTTTCTACGAAGCAATAATTATAAAGAAAATAAACATAATGTATAGAAATAATAATCACGCAAAGATCAGTACGTTATTAAGTTAGTTTGAAAAAATTTTCAGTAGTTCTTTCAGGGGCCTTATCACTTATTGTTGCTCGATCTAGTTGCTCTTGATGTCATGATGACTCAACTGAGAACCAGAGTATCACTTGCCGTGGGAGTTGCTACTTTGCTACAAGAGACTATTCTGTCCTGAAGTATAATTATCTATTTAAGTCCATAAATAGGCCATTTCCGAGTTCAAGTCTGCCTCCTCTTCAAAGCGAGTCTACGTGCGAAGTTTTTGTGATGGTAATTAGTTCTACTTTACATATGAATGAAAATTAATTTTCATAAAAAAAACTTTGCACTTGGACTTGCTTTGAAGATGAGGCAGGCAAGAACCCAGAAATGGCCTATTATTATCATCATACTTATGGCCATTATTGTTATCATCACCATAATCATTAAATAAGTAATGCAAAACTAGAGCTGAACAGATTTCTGTTGGCTACACAATACAATACAAATCATACAAATTCCGTGAAGTAGTTCTCCATATACGGTATTATAATAAAAAATAGTTTAATTTTCCTTCAGTTCCTGTTTTTGAGTGGTAATAATAATTATTATTATTACCGGTAGTTAATGATTAAGTGCTCACCCCATTTTTCCTACTCCTGACACGCTGTTCTTTTAATACTCTTTCCTCAAGTTTGTTAGCAATGTTCTTTGCCCTTCGCTTTTTTGTTCTAAAATGAACACGCATAGCAGCTGTTGGACAAAAAAATAACGAATGAGGACGGAATATATTTTCAGTTGACAAAAAACTTTCATTTTGCTTGTACACAATACAGCAATGGCAAAGATTTTCCTGTTATCATTTTTAATTGATGGAATAGTTTGTCTATTGCACAGCAAACAATCCAGCCAATTTACTAAATAAATCAACTGTACTGTCTACACATACAGTATTTAGGAATAATATCATCAAAATGCCTTGCAATGACATAATTTATACCTGATTTGATATGCATGCATTACATCATTAATCAAATTACTGACATTTCACATTTTAATTAAGTTACATACATGTACCTCTTATGATATTAGCAGGTGTTGTTGTATCTGTGCTGCGTACTCCGTCAATAATTGAAGCATTGACAGGAGCATTGCGAGGATCAGAGAACCTAAAACATATGTTGAAAGAACCCTCCATTACTGGGATGATTATAAATATTTGAGAGTGCACTGAGGTACAAAAGATAATGAATCAATGGTATTAATGCCTCGTGTTTTAGTTGGCATTTTCATGTACAACATGCAATGCCTCATTAAACATCTCTATTATAATAACATAATTTGACAGACATGGGGAATTAATTGCCGCCATCCATGTATCAACTGAAGGCTTAATTTGATCTCTGTTGACCTGTTCAAAAGGGCGAACACAAAATGGACAAAACAAAAAGACACAACTACATGTATTAAGAACTTCACCCTTTAGACAAATCCCAATGAATCTCTTGTCCATCTGGCCCAGTTAAACTTGCATACACATCTCTAACATTTGCCTGAGAAGAAATAATTATTAACAATGTGTGTGAAAAAACTGGAAGGTTTTCTTGTTCTCACCATCACTTTGGAGAACAAGGATTGTTGCTTTGTACCTTGCAATGATCATTGCACTTAATCATTTTCCTATTTTACTGTAGTCATCCCACAAAACAAACCATAACTGGAGCACCTTCTGATAGTGTCTAGAAAGCGATAACCACGATGTCCATTACTGTATCTTTTTGAGACAAAAACTCAAGGGTATCTATATAAAACTAACTGTGAAAGTATTTGAAAGCTTACTACACATACAGTAACAAATACACATACTTCCCACAGCAACTATAATTATGAACTATGTAATGAACATGCAGATAAGTTGATAGGTACTCTAGACCACAAGTAACAAATTGATTATGATTGTAAACCTAAATTGATATTGCTAACTTTCATAGTTTTTGATATGAATTACTTGATTGCTTTGTAAAATAGCAGATCCATTTATAATGAACTAAGTGGTGTGCAATTTGTATATGTAATTGCATGATTCTTTCTCAAGCAATTTGGAATAAATAAGCACTAGTGAATTTTTTGAAAGATGCTTATTTATCACAAATTGCATGAAAAATCACATGATTACTTATTAATAATGGTTAGCAGAAGCAACAAATTGCACCATGAATTGGGCCATCAGGGCTAGCATTTGATTGGCTATCAACACAAAAAGTTCCCCTTTATGGCACTAATTTCACTTAGCTGCACTCTGTTTGGGATAAATTGATGTGCTCTCAGCCAATCAATACACTGAAATTTTTTCATGTATATCATTATTAGGTCTGAAACCATAAGTGTGATTTAAAATCACACTGAAATCACACTTATGATTTCAGACCTAATGATAACCATTACAATTTTCTCAAATTTGATAATGGCCCATTAACTGCTTTATTTTTCACTTATTATTGTGTTAAGTTGTAAGAGGATGGTGAAATCAGACAGTTAGCTGTAATCGAACAGTTACATCAGCGAACAATATTAAGAGCTCTCAGCTTCATCCACCAATCACAGAATTTATCACAATAACCATAGCAACAACCACTTACCATACCAAACTGGGGATTTTCCAAAATGGAAGAATTTGCAACATTAAAGAGTGACATAGGAATGCATAATTTGTTTTCTCAGAAAATTGTAGTGGCTATGATTAATTGGTAACACGACTTGGAGTCGCGCGTCCAATTCTGTCTGTAATCAGATTCGTGAGTAAACAAATCAGACTCCTGCTACTCGGTCGTGTGATTTTGTTAATTACTCAATTCTGATTGGCTGAGAGCAGTGCAGTTCAAGTGTAACACAGAGCAAAAAGTATAATTATTATACCACAACAAGTTGCAAAAATAGTGAAGACACTTCACCTTCTTGGGGCGTTATTAAATTCCCTATTATCTCTCACACTGCAGCCCCCCTCCTTCCCTTATCAGTGTTGCTAGCAGGACAAAAAAATGTTGGAAACTTAAGCTGCCAACATTGACAGGGGGAGAGGGGAGAGGAAGTGGGAAAGGTTTAAATTCTAGATACGGCGGGCATTGGAAGCTAGAAAAGGTGGTTTTTAATGAAAGTGTCTCAACAATTTTGCAATTTGTTGCAGTGCAAATTACACATCGAAAGTCTGGATTATGATTAGGTAAAAAAACAAAGGGTTTGGCCAAAACCTATCAAGCCTTTAGTTTTCAAATCAAGCATGCACCCTGGATGGCACCATTTATCCTTGACTACGTGATACGCCTGGCTTTCTTCTGCTTCACCATCTTGAGTTTTTTCATGAATATTATTAATAAGTAATCACATGATTTTTCTCATGCAATTTGGAACAAATAAGCACTTGTAATTTTATTCAAGAATTACAAATTGCATTTGTGGTCGTCCTGCTTATTTATTTCAAACTGCACTCGAAATCATGTGATTACCTGTACAAATTGCACTCCAGTCGGTTCAATTACCATTATTAATCACACTGTTTTGGATTGTATTATCAATTTTTGAAACATGTTTGAATCATTAATGGCATTATTGGCCATTTAAGTGTGTTCCAATGCAACATGATTCTTAATTTCTTACGGTACATTTCTTGTTGGTGTTCATACTGTTTGAATACCGATTCAAAAGCACCAACTTTTCGCGCGCTTTTTACAACTCATGTTGACACGTACATGTATCTCTCTCTCACCGAATGAAAAAATGTGTGTACAGAAGGTCACATAAACCAGATCGTTATAAATCACAAGACCTAACATCAAAATCTCAACTTACAAATGGTACCCATTGAGAATCATTAAAAACTTACCGACACCTCTTTTGGTAGCCGCTTTCTCCGAATTTGAGAGGTATATTGCTCGTTCTCTTTCTCCAGCCGTTCAGAGAGCTTTTTCTCCAAAAGAGCATTGAATTGCTCCTGCCGTGTAAAGAATTCTTGCACCCTAGCAATGAAGTCATGACCCTCACTTGAGTCGGAGCGGTTTGTAGAGGCGGCCAGATTCAGTGGTGCCAGACAACGAGACCTAACGGTGCTTTCTTGTCGCCTCGGGATCAGCGGAGCTGGCGTAGCGTTTGGCGAACCAGTCGGCGTAGATATTGAGGAAATACTACTTCTAGGCAAGTGTGGATCAGATGATCTGATCGGTGTCCTGTCTGTTTCGAGCTCCACAGTGGTTGGTGGTGTCGAAGATACCGATTCGTTCAGGGCTGCAATGCATTCAGTTCGTCCCCGCGATGAATTGGACGGGTTAAAAGAACTAGGATTATTCTCGTTCGATAAACCCGTGTCGGTAACGATGTCATTTCGGCCGCCTCTGGTTCTACTTCTTCGTTTACTTGGATGGTTTGGTGGTAAACGCGCCATTTTCCAATAGGATCAGTATCAGGAGATTGACCTTTCCTACTCGCGTCAACGAAAAAGGACAAACTTGAGATGATCGCCCGCCTATATTCAAACCCTAAATCTGTCAGCACCTAAAATGTCTACCAATGGAAATCAGAACATATTTTGTGGATCTGGCCAAAAAGTACATTTATTCTCATTGGCTGCTTCCCATGATGATACCGCTGTTCTTCCACTTGAGACTTCATTCCTCGGTGAACATGGCTTCCAGGAAACGACGATTTTGTCAGCACTGCCAAGAGTATGTATCCGGGAGAACATATAGGGAGCATTATGATCTGTATTTTAATAAGAATACAGCCCAGTGGGAGACAATTGAATCTTCCGACGAGGAAGGTAGCAGCCGACGCGAAGCACATTTTGACGTGTATGATGATGATGATAGTCGAGCCGACGATCAATTTCACTGTGATGATCAAGATGCACCCAAGACGGCGCCTGAAGGTAACTTCCGTTCAAATTTTAAATTGTCAAAGTAAACACTACATGTAGTCTACTTAATTACAGAAAGATGTCCAAGTATGTTTAAATGGGTGGTGTTATAAAAAAAAGAAAATTGGACTGGTTCAAAAATTATGTACTGGCTCAAAAAAATTAAACCAGAGGTCAAAATTGAACGACAACATATACAAGATAAAAATAAATAAGTACAGTTTCATTAATGTACATTTAAGATTACATGTAAAATCTACTAAGAAATCAGTCTGAGAGCAATTATACATGATAGGCACAAATGAAACTCACAAAAATTTATGTTTATTTGCTTCAATCCAATCAACAGCATCCAGTGGTGTTCCAATACACAATCTAGAAGAAGAAGATTGCTATTTATTGCAAGGGGACACTGCCAATTGCAGTGACAGTGACACAGGCATGAACGATTTGATCTATCATGAGAGGATACAACCAGACTTTCTTACTGAAGCTTGGGATTTAGCAGAAGAGGATGTTAACAAAGATTTTCCACAAGCCCAGTGTCAGTTGCCCTCAGTGCGTGTTTGTCCAATTTCAAGAGTATCCGGAAATGCAAAATTTACAAGTATTGTTAATTGGATGCTGATCTTCTTATGCCTTTGGGCCTCATTTTGTTCACTATCAGACAATGCATTTGACATACTTCTTGCTTTTTTGAGGGCCATGTTTGACTCCCTTGGGACCATTTTCCCAATAATTACAAGTTTTGCTGTGCTGGTACCCAAGTCCGTTCATTTGCTTCGTAAACAAGTTGGAATTGACCAAGACAGGTTCATAAAATATGTTGTGTGTCCAAAGTGTCACAGCCTGTATAACTTTGAGGATTGCTATGAACAACTGCATGGGAGAAAAGTAACAAAGAAGTGTGAATTTGTCCAGTTTCCACATCATCGTCAGGTTTTTCGACGCACAAAATGTGGTGAGCCACTTTTAAAACAAGTGTTATTGAAGAGTGGTGAAATCAAATTATATCCATTCAAAGTATATTGTTATAACAGTACCATAGAAAATCTCAAGCAATTCCTTCAGAGGCCTGGATTTGAGACAAAGTGTGAGATGTGGAGAAGAAGAGATATTCCTGATGGATTTCTAGCTGACGTATTTGATGGACGTGTTTGGAAAGAATGGCAGTATGTGGATGGGAAGCCATACCTTGCAGCACCCAGGAACTATGCTTTTATGTTGAATGTGGACTGGTTCCAACCTTTTAAACATTCCTTGTATAGTGTAGGAGCTATGTACATGGTGTTAATGAATTTACCAAGGACTGAAAGGTTTAAGCCAGAAAATGTGTTTTTAGTTGGGGTCATTCCAGGGCCCCATGAGCCAAAACTAAACATTAATGCCTACTTGCAACCACTTGTAGCTGAATTGAATGTTTTGTGGAATGGTGTCAGTATTAAACTTCATGGTTCAACGCCAACAACATTATTTCGTGCTGCACTTCTTTGTGTGGGGTGCGATGTCCCTGCAGCAAGGAAAGTTTGTGGCTTTACAGGTCATGCCTCAAATAAAGGCTGCTCAAAGTGTAACAAGTATTTTCCTGGAACAGTGACCACAAAAATTGATTTTTCTGGGTTTGATCCTTGTCCTCAGAGAAATAACTTTGAACACCGAGAACAAGCACAAGAGATCCTGAACCAAACCTCAGCAGGTGACTCTGCAGACTTAGAGCAAAAATATGGTACCAGATATACTGAACTTATGCAATTGCCCTATTTTGATTGTGTACGCTTTCACATTGTGGACCCAATGCACAACCTGTTTACAGGTACAGCAAAACATGTTTTGAAGAACATTTGGCTGGATTCAGACAAGCCATTGCTTGACAAGAAAGACCTGGTTCACATTCAAGAGAAACTAGACAAAGTGAAAGTTCCAGCCAGTGTTGGAAGGATGCCCAAAAAAATTAGGAACAACTATGGGGGTTTCACTGCTGACCAGTGGAAATCATTTACTGTTCTATTTTCCATATATGCTTTGTGGAATATCTTACCAAACAATGACTTGGAACTCTGGCGTGATTTTGTCATGGCCTGTGTATTCTTGTGTTCTTCAAGCCTGACTGAAGCCAAAGCAATGTTGGCTCACTCGTACCTTATGAAGTTTTGCAAGCGTTTTGAAGAGATTTATGGCAAGGATAAGGTAACCCCAAACATGCACTTACACACACATCTTCTAGACTGTGTCTTGGATTATGGACCTGTTTATGCATTTTGGTTGTTTAGCTTTGAGCGCTACAATGGTATTCTTGGAGACTATGGGACCAATCAACGTGCAGTTGAGATACAGTTAATGCGAAAATTTCTTTCAAATCAAGTAATGAAAGACATTCCCCTCCCGGCTATGTTTCGTGAAACCTTTGAACCCTTGCTGATGAAACTTTCAGCAAAACAATCAGGAACTCTACAAGAACTTTTTCCTGACCACTGTTTACCTTCAAAGATTATCCAAGCTAGTTTGCTCTCCATTGGGTGAGTGCAGAGGGGTGGTCAGTGGGGCAATGCTGACTCTCATTACATCTGCTGTGGTCCGTATTCTCATGATAGTTTAGATGCTGCTGACCTCGTTAATCTTAAGAAATGCTATAATGCTATTTTTGATGGAGTTGATGAAGGTTCTGTTACAACACATTTCGATAAATTTGCATGCTGCAAATTTCATGGAGACTTGCTTGGATCCAGTAATTCAAGAGGTGACAGATCTGCATTTATCCTTGCAAGATGGTGTACACTTGGGGGCTCAATTGATACCTCTGGAAGTGATTTGCGCCCAGGAGTCATTGAGTTCTTTATGAAGCAAAACATA
The DNA here is from genome assembly GCF_036669925.1 of Montipora capricornis. NCBI lineage: Eukaryota > Metazoa > Cnidaria > Anthozoa > Scleractinia > Acroporidae > Montipora > Montipora capricornis. The sequence goes on along the minus strand of NC_090888.1, from coordinate 67,552,982 downwards.
AAGGTTAATGAACAATATGTGCCTTGTATAGTGGCCTTGGTACATTGGTTTCAAGCCCATCCTTTAAGACACTCCTTGGGGGCACCTGTGGAAGTGTGGTGCAGAAACCTCTTTGAACCAGAAGGTGATGCAACTTTCATTCCTGTGCAGAGAATCTATGGCAAGTTCATACCAGCATATGACATTGTTGCAGAAGAAAATGTTCTTGTGGTTTGCCCTCTCCCTCGCAAGCTCCAGTGTTAAAATTTTACTGTTCAGTTTCAGCCATAGTCATGCATTAATGAATAATTGAAAGTTAGTTTTGCTTGCATATCTTTGGGTGTTGTGGAAGTACTGGTGGGCGTATAATGCCAGCCACGGGACCCTTTTATTTCATCAAATCAGCAAAATGACATTCAATAATAATAATAATAATTATTGTACAGTATAAGAAACTCTTGTAATCTGATTGGTTATCTGCCACCCTGATTTCTGCATAAACTGAACAGTTGCACATGTCATGCATCTATGATCGGACAGTAGTATACGTCGTACTTGAGTAAATGGACATTATTTTTTCTCAATTTTGCGAGTGGGCGGAATTCTGCAAATCCTGGAATCTGATAGGCTCTGGGAGAGGGGAGAATTTTGCTCGTTCGCACCAACCCAGGCAGAATCCTAGCGCTGGTTGTGCGAGCTTGTGTGATGAGCCGGCTTTAGGACCAAAAATATATGTTTTGAAGCCTTTTAATTGTTTTTAAAATTAAACGTCGCTTTACAAATAAATTAATATTTTGAACAGAATCGACTAATCATAGCAGTACTGCCTCATATTTCTCGTTTGATAATACATGTATATGTAGGCATCACAGGGCAGCCTTAAGCAATGGTTCCCAGCCAGCACATCTTTTTAGGAAAAAATTAATAGACCGGTTATTACCGGCCTTGGTCAGTCTGTGTAGGGAAGGATTGTGCCCTTTGTCTCTAGTACAGCCCTTGGCCTGTGGCCTGGGCCATACTTGAGACCTCAGGCCTCTAGGGCGGTGAATACATGTGTATGTAGCTTCAAGTCGATGTTAGGTGTGCTTGAATGGTTTCTCCTTTTTCCCCAGATCTATGAAAATGCCCAAAAAGATAAGCCAGGAATTCTTGTCATGCAATTCAATGAGCAATATTGTGCTATTGCAGGCCATGCACTGTGTTCTTGGCTTATTTTGAAATTATATTACTTCCCCAATAAACTAATGCTCCCTGGATTGTACTCACTCATTCCTGTTATCATTACTAAACAGATGCATGTAATTTTGTGATACGTTTCTTTTAAGTCACACAAAAGAATTACTGTAGTTGCATCAAGCTAGAAAAAGAATGATAGGGATAGGAAAATACTTTGGTCACTTTCAAACTGTTTTCATCACTTTTGTATAAGGACTAAAAAATGTTAATTTCATTTATTTGTTTTGATGTAGGAGCAATACAGTCAAACCTCAATTAATGTCTCTGTTCCTTATTTTTGTGTGCTAACTACTAGATATGAGCAAACATTGACTCCAGTTGGCATTAATAGGGAAGCACTGCCTTGCATTCGGTCAGCCTGTGCGACTTCCTGTGATTGTGTGACAATGGAACGCAGCACTACGAGCCAACTGAGCCACCGGTGCGATGCTTGTGATTATGTACTAACATTGTTTTTTTTCTCTTGGGACCATTGTAAGTCTCAAGAGAAATTGGAAACAATTTGGACAAAGATATTTTGATATGTTGTGGAATTGTGCGTCTGTTATTATACTGATCAGCGGTTGTTTTGCAAATATACATAACGTGACATAACGTACCTACCGAAGACCTTACCGAATACATTTTTGGCGGGATGGCGGCGGGAAGCTCCGAGACCGTCTTTTAACGTACTGTAGATTTAGTGTTTTTCTAGTCGTCATGGGCAAAAAAAGTCGTGAAAATACAAAGGAGGAAGTAAGACGTATGACCCGGGAAAGGAAAAAACGCAAAAGGCGAGAAAGACGACTACAAAAAGAAAGGTTACTTTTGTCAGATTTACAAGGCGAGAAGGATTACTTCGAGAGACAACGAAAAATCTGCGACTACATGTCGCGGAAGTATTACGATCGATTGAACTCGCTCCTCAGACGTGAAGAAGCTCCGAGGAATAAATCAGTTGTTGAGGAACCCAAGTCGCAGAGGAAGGTTAGTGCAGTTTTGTTTTATCGCGTGTGACGGCAAAATTCTAAAACTTTGCTTTATATGAACGCTGCGGGACTGAACTTGATAGAGACTAGACCTACAATCACGGACAAAACCTGTTGAGACAAAGCGACATTTTTGGTAGTCCGACAACTTATCCAAATGTTCCACTTAAAAGCCGCCCTTCATATGGGACTGTCACAAGACTCAGCAACATTGACTGAGAGGGGAGGGGAGTGGGAGGGGAGAGTAAGTACATGTAGGAATGGGTAAAAATGAAGATGAATTTGTGTCACTGTCTCAACAGGTTTGTCCAATACTGTAGATATAATAAATTTAGGCTTTTTCCCCTTCAGATATACGTAACATTGCATATCTTGGATTGATTTTAAGCTGATTATTTACCTTGCGATAAGGTAGTTTCTTTCTGTATAATTTATAGATAATCTTGACAATCTGGATGTGCTGTAATAAGTTTAAGCTCAACAGCAACAAATCAGAGCTACTTAATGTTAGTTTTCGGTATCGGCCTCTTCCCCTGCTAACCTCTGTTTCAATTAGTAGTGCTGTAGTACAGTCATCATTCATGGCTCATACATCTAGGTGTACTTTTTGACAAGAGTTTAACATTTGAGGAACAAATGCATGCTTTTATAACTTGTAGGTTAGGCAATGAGAATGCCCTTTTATACAGTCTGGGAAAATACCAGATCCAGAGGTTACAATCTGTACAGGACAGCGCCGCTCGTCTCGTTAAGGGTCTCTTTAAATTTGATCGTATTTAACCATAACTTTTTGTTTTCAAGATCTTGTTATTGGCTTTTAAAACAATTTAGCCCCTACTTATATTGGTCATTTATTAACACAGTATACCGGGGTATTCCTAGTTGTTGTCTCAGGTCATCCAGTCAGTCTTTACTGGTTGTACCAAGGTCCATCCAAAAGACTTAAGGTCACAGGGATTTTGTAGTGGCTAGCCCACAGCTGTGGAATGCTCTGCCCATTCATATGAGACAGCCTGGTATTTCATCAGCTACTTTTAAGAAAAGTCCGAAGACTAGCTTACCTTTTCAAAAGAGCTTTTTTGTAAATATTTTCTAAATTTATGTACCGGTAATCTCTGTTTCATTATCTTTTTAATGTAGTATTGTACTTGTAAAGTGCATAGTGCAGTTAGTGAATGTGGTGCTTTATAAATCTGTTCATTACATGTATTACTATTATTATTATTATTATTATTATTATTATTATTATTATTATGATTATTGTTAACTACAGTTGATTATTAATATCAATATTTTATCGGAGGTGAGGTGAAGAATTCAAGATACAGTAATATTCTAAGCAGTACTTTCTACAAGTGTGGTTGGCAAGCTTCGTGAAAATCCAAGGGGAAAAAAGCTATGAAATAATAATAATAATAATAATAATAATAATAATAATAATATCATATCATGATCCATAGTGATGATTAATTGGTTTCGATAGAGAAAACCACACGAAGTCACATTTTCAATGTGAATGCCACATTGTAAATATACAAACAAAAAAAAGGCATGCATAGGGTACGTGTCGTAGTGCAATAACACAGTGCTTTATTCCATAACTGCCAACTGAGCTGCGCTTTGTTTTCTAAGAAATTCAAGTAGTCTTTGCATAAAATGTGGCTCTAATAGTACACAATATTGTTTTGTTACCATACATTATTATAGTGGCATGGTAGAAAGATTGAAGACAATAAAGGGAATTGAGAAACATTGGCTTCAAGGAGGACACATTGATCATTTTCAAGTTTCCTTACAACTTCTTTTACATGGCAAGCTTAAGCCTGTGCTCTGAGCATCTGGCAGCTTTCTACGACAAAAGTTCACTATAGTTAAGCCCTGTCCAGTGGGGTTATGGATGGGAGACCTCAAAATAAATGACTTGCTGTCAGAAAACAAAGGACAGAAAATTCTATTTTAATGCTCAAAAATGTGAACCAATCAAGGTACAGATTTTGTTAGCCTGCTTTATGCAAAACAAATAATTTTATTGATGGAAAAGTAAATAAATATTGATAAACAGTTTTCAGGAAGAGCAGAAGGAAGTTTTTAGGAAGTGTTGATCAAGAATAAAATATTTTGCCATCAGCAACAAAATTTGCGACATGAAAACAACATAAACTTTGTACCGTGAATATAAAAAGTTACCATCAGTGAAACACATTTTGGGAGATTTTTGCTATGTTTGATATTTCTATTGTACTTTGGCTGCACAAGTAAATCGCAAAATTGAAAGTGACCGAATGTAGCAGCCGCCAGCTATCAAGTTACCTTACATGTTTACTGATAAATTTTATATATTAATTAACAGCTTGCAAAACAAAGGATACATCTGTGTCAAAGTAATGGCAAGTTACCAGGTTTTTATAAAGTTTGAGAAGAACTGTGCAAATTCAACACAGAGATCAGAATTGTCCAACTCTTGAGGTTGACCATTGTTTCTGCAAAGTCAAAAATTCACTCTCCTATAGAAGAGGTTATTTATCACCGGGTAATTGCATCGTTTTGGAAATAGAAGCTGCTTTATTATTCATCAGCGTCACAAATTTTTTCCGATTTTATTCTTGTATGGGATTGAAGTTTGGGATGCAGCTTACCAGCAAAAATACCTAGACAGAATCGACAGTTTTCTTAAGAGCACCTACAGGTTTGGCTTCACCACAAAGAAAACAACTATACTTGACTTAATTAAAGATAGGGACTCCAAGCTCTCTAAGAACGCAATCAGTGTTGATCATATAATTCATGATTTGCTACCTCCAAAGAGGAGACGTGTGTTCCATGAGCGCAAGCATGACTTTATATATTACTAGAGTTAAAACCGAACGCTTCAAGTATTATTTATAGATGCCTTGTTAATTAAATTCACCGTATAAACAGTGTAAGGAACTTAGTAATGTTACTAATTTTTATATATTCTTAATTATAACTTTCTTATCAACAAATTGTTAAGTTACACGTTTGTTGTTTTTGATTTTATTAAATACATATTGATTGATTGATTGATTGGTTTTGGGCCTCATTTGTTGAAACTCAAGCACACTTCCAACAGACCTGTTTATCTTCATGATTTTTGCACTGGCACTGTGGGTTTATTGCCATCATCGACTTTCGCTCTAACAGTCTTACAACCCAGTGACTGTGTAGTGCACTTGGAAAATCAATGTCATTTTTTTATACCCTTTTTTTCAGATTATAAGTAATCTGTGCTGATGGAAAAGGAAAAGTAGATCTGCTTTGAAAAAAAAGAACAAACCACAAATTTTATGTACAGACATTACAAATGCTGCTGAATCTTAAAAGGCATATTGACGTAGTTTGTCACACATTCATTTCACAAGTCAGATCTATACAATATTTGTCAT
>NC_090888.1:67512395-67534895 GCF_036669925.1 Montipora capricornis | reverse complement strand
AGATCAAAGGTGTCGTGTTCAATATGATCTTCAGCGTTCCGCACAGAGTTCAGAAATTTACCAAACAAAACTTTAGTTTCTTTGTGGCAACAGCTTGACAAAGCAGCCTTTAGAATCCCAGAGAACATTCCATCTACGGTCAAACCAGGGATTCCTTTATTTCTGGTTTCATAACGGATAGTGTAAGGCGAGTAGGTATGCCAAGCAATTGAGACCGCCAGTCCTTTTTCGCAGCGATAATCTAAAGAAAAATTCTTCGCCAAGTCTGTGTAGTACTGCATCTTTGGAGATTTCTTTTTGGGGCCTTCCAGTTCGAGAGCAGAGAAGGGTATATGAAATGATGTATCCGAGTGGTTTCTTTGCGACCAGTAAGGACGAAATATGGCGTTGGTTTGCCGAGAAAACTCCAAGAGAGAAAAAAGGAATAAGAGGAGGGGTAGCATGATCTTTGTCAAATCTATCTCGCCGAAGGAATCTAAAAAGAAAATAAACGCAACATTAACACTGTCATTTTGGATAATTCACTGTTTTAAGAAGGATTCTATAACCTTTTCGTTATTGCATCTCTATTCCCTTCGAACCTTTTTGACGCTATGAAGGTTTGAACCCTTGACCAGCAAGTTCCATACACTATTTTTCGCGGGAACATTTGTTCAATAGACCTAATCGGCTAACTTAACGTTGCACCCATTTCAAACCCTTTGGGAATAAAAAGTTTTGTTCCAGGTATTTCCATACCATTTAAATGTGAATGGTACATTATCATGCAAATACAATACACAAAGAATCTTAATCCCCGGAGATTTGAATTGGGTACAACATTGAGTTAACCGATTAGGTCCATTAGGGGCAGGATGACGCAAGCAATAAGGTGGGTTTTGAAGGTAATGGGCGAAAATGTCGTGCATATGATTGTTTGATCTTGTTAAATTAACCTAACAGCTTGTCTTCGCTTTGGAGTTCCTTCTTTTTGCCGTTTAGGCGAGGATTTTCGAACACACGGTCTTTGGAGATTATGGTACTTTTCAACGAAGAAGGGCTTTCGGTTTCTGTTTCAGTTAAGTTCTCGTTTTTTCTTAATCTTTTCACGCAGCTGGAACTATTTTGCACCCCGCTCAGATGATTGGCTAAATGTGTCTTTGGTCGTCAGTGACCTCAAATTCATCCACGGATTGCTTTCTTAGAAACCACTACTAAAGCAACTGGCTGACTGTGTCCTTACGGTTGAAATTTCACTTTCTTTATATCCCCGCAAGCTTCAAGCCTTGAAAGCCCCAGGTATAAATATTGCTCTTTCTTTCCTCTTTATTTGAAGCTTTGTCAAAATTCCCAGTGCATTTAAAAGGGGCTTTGCCACACAAAATGCCTGACATTTTTCAGGTTTATGGCAAATCGCCTATATGAAGCTCGTTTTTGGTCAGAATCATCTTGTTTGTGATGTGACGATACTTTTATCAGTAAAGGAATTCCACATTACCATTTTCGAGTTTTTAACTCGTGATAACTAAAGATATCTCCTAAACACAGTAAACTAACGTAACTGTGACATAACATCTTTAATCTTACTATAATCTATTTTTATTGCTTTGGAAAGAAGGTGTGTGCATGCATCTTAACTCAGTTACTGTAGGTTTGCATACTATCCGGACAATATTTTTTTGGAGTAGGTTGGATTGTTCAATATTCAGACATGTCCATGAGGCGTCTACACTGTACTTTCCGAGCTTTCCACCGTTAAAGCGAAAGAACATTGAAAGCCTTGGAATAGGGGTCAGAACTTTCGCTTTATCGAGCGTGGGCTGTAGAAAACAGCTGCTTAATGAAGAATTTCTAAGAAATGCATTCCTTGATCACAAAACTTGAAGATGCAACAGGAACTTACTAGATACTCCTTTCTTTCAGAAATGTCACATCATCAGGCCCCATTTTTTCAAAAGTTGGATAACGCTATCCACCGGATAAGTCACTATATATTGGATAGCGCCGAATTGGTTTTGGTATGACTTATCCACTGGTTAGTGATTTATCCGGCGGATAGCGCTATCCATCGTTTGAACAACTGGGGCCAGATGTCCAGTGATATAAACGAATCGCAAAGAAGCCCCCCAGTTATTGTTTGCCTCACCTGAGGGATGTACCAACAGACGTCCGCATTAAGAGCAACTTCCCTAGCTAATAAGATGGAGACTTTCTTCTTGAAAAAATATATATTTTTAAAGTGCAAAATGATATGGATCAAATTTGGATTAAGAGCTAGCACAGCTGATGCAAACCGGTCAGGAAGCCTATCACGAAATACTAGATTTTTAGAAGTTATGTTGGTAAAAGGAAATAAGATAAGAAAAATTGACAACTTGAAGACAGAACTGGACATATCTTGGTAGGCACAAGAAGAGAGCAGATGAGCAGATTCCAACTGAATTTCTAGAACCTTCGTTAAAGTTGAAATCTGATTATTTCATTGTTCCAATATCGCTTTTATTCTTATCAAACAGCCGCAAAAACAGATAATACAGATCCTTCCCCCGGCTTTGGCGGTACCACTGTTACAAATTTATCATCTGAATATACAATTATAATTTTGGTAAAAGAAGCCCAATTCGGCATAACTTTTCTCATTAAAGACATTTAAAAGTTAATACCCATTTTTTGTTTCGTTTTCTCAGAAACGAAACGTATCTACTTTGACTTCGTGGTGAACTGTTTACACAGTGAGGTAGAGTGGCCAATCAAAACAGAGTTTGTAATTCAAAATCTAAACATCTATGAAATGTAGAAAACAAACTTGTGAACATATGAACCTGAAGTATCGCAAGTCATAATGCTGACGAACAAAAAGCGAAGGAAATATTAAATTTTGACTATCTGAATAATTTTATATTAGATTAAAGCGATATATTATAGGAAAATTCCAAAGCTATCTCTCTTCGTGTTAATGATTAATGTTACTTTAAACAATCTTCGCGCTGGTGAGTCGTAGTGATAAATTGGATTAACCAGGAACCAGTTATTTTAAAGCTAATACTGGTAACTGCCTAGGTTCACATGTAACACAAGTAATGGAAGGTTCACGGAAAACGGAATTTGAAATGTTATGCATTGGCATTTGAAGGTAAAATAGCTATTTGTAGACTATACATGCGCATAAACAAGTATCTGTTCTTCTCTTTAATGGTTAATATTCCTTGACAGGCTTCTCTCCGTTCAGAGAGTTTGCGTTCACATTTCCATCTTTATTTATCGAGAGTTTCAATAGACGACGCGAAACTAAATATGACAGACCGAGTGACCTACCGCTACAGTATTTGATCTCCTCTCCTTACCATTCCGAAAAAGAAACTCTTTTTTTAAAAAAAATAGCGTCTTGTTAAAAACGTCTTTTTAATCCGTTCTTCTTCCAAATTTTAATTACATTTGGACCTGGTAGACGATAAACCTTTCTGTAGAAGTCCTAAGGCTAATTATAAATACATTTGCGACTCGCTTTTAGCCTAATATAAATTTTAAAATGGAAGGATGGAGGCATTAGCAATTGAATCTGATAACAGGAACGAAGATTTTATCACTGTCTTGAGGCGAAAACCGAAAACTGCTGTTGGATTCATTACGAGCTCCCAGATGTTGAAGGCCTAAATGTAATAAACCACCCTAAATGTAATAAAAGTCCTAAATGGAATAACATTTTGCATTAAATGTAATAAGGTCCTAAATGTAATGACATTTTGCCCTAAATGTATTAACTCTTTAAAGTGACATTTGGTCTTAAAGGTATTGACGTCATGCTAACGTCATCAATGAAGTAAGTAACACGTCTTCAACCAGCTAACTGGTTATGACTGGGTACGTGATCGGTCACGCCATCTGTCACGAATATCAGTCACATAATGGTCAACCACCTGACCAACTGATTATAACACCCATGTGACTAATAAAAATTATTCATGTGACTTCTTAGCATTGATGGCGGAGCTTCGCGCGCCGAAGGTGCCAGCGCGGAGCACCATGGGTAAGAAAATATGGTAACCCATCTGTGCGAGAAAAGTTGGTTTTGGTGACCGTACGACCGTACGACTGTACGTCCATACGTACGTCCACCCGTCCAGGTATGCCAATGTGACCAGTATCACGCGGCCATATCGCGGGCTCAAGTTTAGAGGTCATCAAGGTCAGCTGCAATCTCGTACCCAGAGTCCTCGGGCTTTTTGGTCAGCGGTGAGCGCCCGGAAAGACCCTGGGATAATGGACTTTAACAATCTTTTTGATCGGACAATGGTAGTCCGACAGGAAGTCCTTAAGTAACATGAAGAAGTACCACACAGGAAACCCCATAACTTGGAGGGAGATTCGAAATCCAAAACTAATTTCAGTGCAGTTTGTTTTTTTCTACCGTCGATGTTTTCCCCTAACTTAAAGGGGCTAGGTCACGCTGTTTTATGTAATTTTGTTTAATTTTGTTAGTTATGAGCTCTAAATGTCAAATTGGCAGAGCAAGAGTCTTTCATTTGCAAAATCAGGGCCACGTAACAACTGAGAATGATTTTCCAGCTGTTTAAATGACATTTTGATATAAACTGATATATATTTTAAAAAAGGTGGCCCGACGTTTTTCAAATTTACCCAAATGCAATTCATTTCAATCCTCCCCAGTTTTGTCCATCCTTGTCCCTTCTTAGCTTTCCTGTGTTTTGTTTGAGTTCTTCTATAGTTTTGAGCCGTTATTTTGTTATTTCAGTTAATTCTATGACCATTTGATCAATACTGAAATTGCCTAAAATTGCGTGACCTAGCCCCTTTAACGCACTTCAGAAATATATTAATCACAAATGAACGAAAAAACGACGGACTCTGAATTATGTCTAACAGTTTCGACTAATAAATAGCAGCTTTATTTAGGACGGGAACTTTCCCACGCCGCTAAAACTGATTACTGTTGCTGTTGCAAAAGTACGTAAAACAAGGCATGACCTACAACGATGTACAACGACCTAAAATGATCTACAATGACCTACAGTGAGCTACAATGAGCTACAATGAGAGCTCTAAAATAATCTACAATGACATACAAGGAAGGGTTACGTTTTTGCAAACGTTGGCCGTGTAGCACTTATATTTCTACTAACTATTAGACTTAACTATTAAACTGTAATGTGAAGTGCTAGTTTTCTACCCATATGAACCATGTGAGCGTTAGCCCTACTAGTGGAAATGGGCCCACTCAACGCAAGGACAGATAAAAACTCTGACCAGGGCGGGAATTGAACCCACGACCTTCGGGTTAGATCACCGCTGGTCTACCGAAGGAGCTACAAGGTTTCAATTCAAACCCAGGTCAGATTGTTTCTCTGTCATTGTGTGGGCCCATTTCCACTAGTAGGGCTAACGCTCATGCACATGGTTGATATGGGTAGAAAACTAGCACTTCACATTACACTGTAATAGTTAAGTCCGCTACAATGACATACGATGAGCTACAATGGCCTAATTAAATGACTTACAATCAAAGAGAAAGACAAAAGAAGATCAGGGTGAAGAGTTTGGTGAGCGAAAAACATCCATTGTGCGTTGTCACGCAACGCTTTTAGTCTATTGCGCGATTAACCCATATGATCACAGCAATTACGCATGTGGCCTTGAAGGCGAAAATAAACAAAAAAGACCCTTGGATGGTTTTCCTTTGATTTAAAGCTTAATTGAAAATGTACACATATCAAGGCTTTGCTTGGCAACAATAAAATTTTAATTAGAGCAGGAAAAAATAAAGAGAAGATCGGCGGGTCTAATTTGCAGGTTTCACCAATACAGAAAGTATCCTAAACATTCTTAAAAGCTAACCTTAGGCCAAATTAGGCCTAAACAAAAGTTTTTAGGCCTACGGTTAGCTTTTATGAATGTTTAGGATACTTTCTGTATTGGTGCAACAATGACCTGCAACCCGCGACCTGCCACCTACGACCTGCAAATTAGACCCGTCGAGAGAAGATGGTAAATTCTTGCCACAATGTCTTGTTTGGTTCAGAGTGCACAATGAGAATTTTCAACTAGCACAGCAACGAGGTTTTGATTGGTTCAAAGTGCAGAGTGGAATTTTTTTAACCTTTGTACCGCAAATATGCTTGGAGCTGCAAATTATTTTTTACTTTAGCCCATTACAAGTCATTAGCTAATTTTAGCTTATAATGTACCTCATTTTAGGTCATTGTAGATCACTGTAGGTCATTGTAGGTCATTGTACCTCATTGTAGGTCATTGTAGACCACTGTAGGTCATTGTAGCTCATTGTAGGTCGTTGTAGGTGGTCATTATAGCTGGTCATTTTAGGTCATTCCTTGTTTTAGTAACTACGTGAAAAAGTACCGGGGGAAAACATTACATTCCTTTCTTTGGGGAGAAATCCGAGGAAGAAGGTCTTGTCGAAGCCATTCCAAATTATGGAAACATAAAAATGTAGTAGAAGAGGACATTAATCTCGTTCCCACAAAAATGTGTAAAACGTGTTGCTTGCACGATGGTATTCTGCACGATGGGATGCACTCTGTAAAATCCGACGTGTCGTTGAACGCCGGCAATTTGCATGAAAGCTAAGTACGATGAAGTTGAATTAACGCTTAAAAGCGCTTATTTTTCTTATTTGATTGAACATGAGTTATACTTTTTTTGCTGTGGTACTTACGTAAGCATTCAGTTGTGGCATAGTTCTCTGACCATCTATGATCATGTGAACTCGCAAGGGAACGAAAAGTCCTTGTAGAAGGAAAAACCCAACCACCAGGAAAAGAACGAACAACGGCAATGCGCACAGCTGCTGTACGATTCTGGAGAACCAAGGGTAGGTTATCAGTCAAAGACGACAACGGGGGAAAGGTGCTTTATTTTGAGGGACGGCGAATGTTAAGATCTTCAGAGATAAACAAAATAGTCGCAGTGGAATTTGACCGAACCAAAGGATCTGGCGCAGCGAAGTTGGCTTGTGTTCTCTTATAGACGAGTTCACGCTCTTGATTGCATCATGGGTAATCAGGGATGGCGGGAAATTCAAAGGTTTACATGGCAATTCAAAGCAAAATAAACTGTACATGACTACTTTATAGACTTTCGCCTTCATAAACCAAACAAATAAGCTCATGTTCACAACTGTGATGAACTAGACTTGGTATCCCTTCTTTGGAATTCCTTAATATTGCTTTTTTTTGTCTCCATACATTCTCTGTAATTTTGTGCCCTTCCAATTAAAGGAAATGTATGACAGAAACTCTTGTTAATAAAATAATTTCTTTAATAGCCATTCTCTCCAAATTTATTCTGCCGCACCTTTGAGCGCATATCTTCTGCTTTGGAAAATAAAAATCCGAAAGTGCACATCATGAATAATTTTCATCGTTTTGACCTTCCTTGCAAACCTTTGAATTTCTCTCCATCTTGCCCTGATTACCCATGATGCACTCAAGAGCGTGAACTCGCTTATTGGAGCCAATTAGACTCCAAGATACCAAATAGATTTAATGGATATGGGCCGTAAAGGAACTGTTAAGAAGAATGGTCATTTCTACAGATACGTGCTTACTGTGATTGGCATTTTTAGCAGCTTTGTTTGGCTGCGCCCTTTATCAAGGAAATCTAGCAGGGTCGTTTCCAAGGAACTGAAGGAAAATGCGACCTCAATAAGATGGGTAAGGACGGAGTCAATTGGGTAAAACAGCTCCCTCTGTACAGAGCTCTCGAGTCTCACGCATTAAGCGTGAGTCTCACGCATTTCGATGCAATCTCACGCTCTCACGCCGACACGAGCATTTCTCACGCATAGGCACTTTTCTTGTAGGGAACTCTACCTTTTAAGCTTTCAAAATTGCTCATGAATTCCGAATTCATTCCTTCACTGGCACTGAACTTCGGCCAATGTTCCATCTGTTCGTGTGCTACCAATGTTCTTATTTCTTCAGCATTTTCACCCGTTAATATATGATTTATAGGCCGATATGTTAGCTCAGGCTGATCATGAAAACATGGGCCCTCTTGGCAAGCAGCATGAAAAAACCAAAATGACGGACTCGACGGTGCATTACCAGCGATATGAGAAGTGCAAAATTCAAACATTTTTCGGGGGAGCATGCCCCCAGACCCCCCTAGAATTGTTTGGCGCCTCCGGCACAAGAAACACAGGACACTTGCGTCTTTGGCGCAATCTACAGCAAGCATCTCACTCTTTGGAAACTTTAAGACTTGAGAGCTCTGTCTGTACCAAAACACTCTTGATAATGACCCCAAAGAAGTAATTGCTTACAAAAGAATATTCGAAACATATTTTGCACGAATCTGTAGTAGCTTCAGAGAAAGCGGATTAGATAACGAATGTCTTCCTAGCTTTGAGAGAATTCACCCAACTGGAAATGACGTTCCCAAAATGCTTCTTAAGTACGAAAGCAAGCACAAAAAGCGACCGATATGACAAGCGTGCTATGTGTACACAGTGTCGCTTAAATCCGCCCTCTGTCTATAGCGTTGGAGAAAAAGTTTGGGCCTAAGACGAACATCACGGAACAAACGCAATGTCATAGAGGCTCGTATAGAAAAACGAAACAACAAGTTGAATCCTATAAGGTTTCATACACTTCACCGCTATCAGGAAAGAAGGAAAGCAAATGGGTTCCTGTAGATGACATCGCAAGGCTCCGATTCAGTGTCACATTCCTGACAGTCGATCACGCGTGCAAATCGGATTTGACCAGATCTCGCCTTCGCTCACCACAAGAGACCTGCGTACGAGATTAGTACTCGGATCCATTAATTGATGGGTGTCGGTGAAGAGGTGTGTCAACAATATCGACGTCCAACACAAAACGGGTGGAAGAAAGGAAAACAAATCCCGTTTTTTTTTTTGCAATAATGGTCGAACGATAATTGGCACTTTTATTCAACGAAGACGAGCCTGCGAGCAGGTTCTCAATGGTTCGAGGTACATGAAGACCGTGACTGTGTTGTCAGCTGCAGTTTCACAGTTAGTGGCCACGTCTTCCTATTACAATATCACAACGATTGCTCTTTCACAAATATAGATTTTTAAAGACTAAAATCAGTGAGAATAGAATTTGTTCCACGAAAAGTGCGGACAGAGAAGTAAAAAATAGAAATAAATACGGCTTATCTGCTGAATACCCCTCCACTTATTTGCACAATAATAACATCTGTTGTATTCTAACTCGTTCTGAAGGTCGCTTATAGCAATGAAGTCGATGCGAAGGTCCAAGTTTTTCTTCAAATAGAATCATGTTTTAAAACTGAATTTGTTTTTTTTATTCTTTTAAAAGTGCGCGCGGAACCAGCAGAAGCGATCCATTCACTTTCTCTTCCTTTGACTGGAATTTTTTTCATGATCACTAAACAAAAAGTCTACGATAAACCTTAATACTACCCTTTGCTAAAAACAAAAAAACCTAAAAGCCTACCTATCTCCTTTGCTTCGGGATTTGTTTTTGAACGAACGAACTACGGTAATAATAGCACTTGTCGACTTCGTCTCAAGAGTCTTTAAATCATGGTGTGGGCGGAACATTCTTCTACTTTGACAGATCTGGTATACACCACTCTTAAAGCAAATAAATAACGTTTTGTTGATTAACAATTGGAAGTTTGTGTTCTTTCGGTTTGAATAGTCCTTTGATCTTCTGACTTGTGTAAACGGGCTGGACGACGGCATCAATCTACAAACTTCCAATTGTTAATCAAGAAAACGCTCTTTATTACTACAAGTGTGGTCTGTGTGATGCAGACTATGTCAGCTTCACGAGTCCTCACCTACATCAGCGTGTGGAGGAGCATTAGCGATCAACAATCGGCAATCATGTACAGGCTAGCAAGGATCCGGAGACCATCAAAAGAAGTTTCAAGATTTTGAAGAAATGTCAGAGTAAACTCGACTGTCTGATATTTGAAATGGTTTTTATTCGCTCGAACCGTGAAACTGAACCTAATTAATTAACGTTTATTGTCTCTTTCGCTCTTTTATCGTATTGTTTCCATGTAAATATATCAGAGTTTTTGGTCAATACCTCATTAGCATTTTTACAATTGGTTATATTAGCACATGCTAAATTTTATCTTTTAACTTCAAAAGTGACCGTTGGAACGGTTGAAACGTCGTTTAAAATAGCGTTAATTTCTGTAGTAAAATCCGTTTCAAACAAATTGGAAGGACTTTTTTTTAACAGCTGTGAAAGATCATATACCGGTAAAAGCAGTCCATGATACTAACTCTCCTCCTTGGATAGATGGCAAAGTACGTCACTTGTTGCCCAAGAAATACGCAGCTTTAAAAAAATTTCGCCGGAGCAAGACCCCAGAACGTAAGGGAAAATTACGCGCTTTGAGTCAAAACATTAAGTATGTAGTTCGCTCCAAACATCGACAGTACTTAGAACAAATTGAGAAGTCTTTTAAAGACAACCCTAAACAATTTTGGAGCTACCACAAGGTGTTTCTAGGATGTCGGTCTGGCACATGTCCGGTGATCTCGTACAACGGTGTCACAGCTAAGGAACCTGCTCAGAAAGCAGAACTTTTTAATTAGTATTTCTGTTCTGTTTTTCTTCCCGCAGCCTCTAATGTAAACAGGGCTGAAATTAACATATCGCCAAAAACTGTTATGGAAATTTCGCAAATAGAAGTGTCAGTTAAAGAGGTGAGAAATTACTTGAATGGACTAGACACCTCAAAAGCATGTGGTCCCGACGGCATTCCAGCTCGACTACTAAAACAATGTAGTGAACAAATAGCTCCCAGTCTCTGCGCTATTTTTAACAACTCTCTTAGCAGCGGCAGAATTCCAAGAGAATGGAAATCGGCAGATATAACACCCATCCACAAGAAAGAATCGAAAGAGCCAGCTGATAATATCATATCAAAATATGATTAATCGTAAACTAAATTGGGGCCTGGTATATATTCACCATTGACCCTATTCCGGAATACGAATACGTGGATTGATAATTTAAAACGTTATATCTGGCGTTTTGAAGCAACAAGGATAATAAAGATATGTTTAAAATGTTTAAAATAGCATTTTAGCAGTTGTTTGACAATTGTAATGTAAATGTCCGTAAAAACAAAGGATTTCAAAATTCCTATTCCGGAATACGTTCAATCCAACGCACCCTTAGTATATAGTTAGAGAAGTTGTAGTATTTTTCTCCGTAATCCTTTTCTGCTTCTGATAGAGAGATCGCATTATATTCAGAACTACTTGGAAATGGGCTACTGATACTAGTAAATAAATATCATCGATCTTTAGTGAACAACGAGAGTACAATGATCCGTCATCGTCGGTCTTCAACAAGACCGAGGCAAGGTTTTGTGAATTCAAGCATTTGCATTTTTCAGCGATGGACCAAGAGCAACAGAAAATTCGTGTCAGTTTTCTGAGATTTACATTGTCAATAACCTAAGTCCAAGTTTGAGCATAAGCACTTTTCAGCCTTGGAATCCGAAAATCCTTCTTCTGTTAACAGCTAGACTGTCGCCCAAAAAATCCTGCGCCGGCTTGAGATCCCAAATAGAAGTTTTTATCATGACAAGAGAGCGAATCCCTGTGCCCAATGTTAATTATTTGACTGCGACCATACAGTATCCTCGGTATAACGAACGATTCTCTTTAATTAGCCTGGCCAAAGTTGCAGTAAGATGTATGAAACAGAACAAGGATGACAATCCTTTAATCCTGCAACTAAGCTAGAACAACTTCACAGTTACAGTAACAGCTCATTATAAATACAAACACTGACACTATCGATACATCTACAGATCCGCTCCATCTTCTTTCTCTTATTAGTTGCATCAACGTCTTTATTTTTGAAGGCTTCTCGTGGTAGAAGGTATAAGTAGCCGGAATTTCCAGTCTAAAGCCCTTGTTTCTCCGTTTGGCAGCCACTTCCACTGAAATTTGCCCTCCGTGTTTTAAAAACAAGTGAAATATACTAGGAAGAAGTAATCGTTCAGATCCTAAAATGCTGGGTAGCGCAACGTAACACATGAAAAAACAATTATTAATTATATACCTCGATGTAACGACCATTTTGGTTGTTTTTCCGCAAATTTGTTATATATAACGAACCCTCTATATAACGAACCAATTTCCCCAGTTGAGTTTCCACTATACTGTATTGCGAAGGAGCTTTTATCTCTTGCTCCCATCAATAACGTGTCGTCCGTGAATAACCACTCCGTATGACAGAGAGCTAATAATAGAATTCAAATAATTTTCATCTTAAGAGGGTCTAATATTGACCTTTTTGCAGATACGGCGGCCATTTTGATTTCTATCGTTTCGAAAGACATTATGGGATGTTCAGGGGACAAATTAATATGTATTTGTCCCCTGGGCATCCCATAATAACTATTTGAAACAATACAAATAGAATTAGCCGCCGTATCTGGAAAAAGGTCTTATGGGCGATTCGCTTTCTTAAGTTATTTACTCTTTGGACTGTATCATTCTTCGGTGAACTGTATTTCAATTGTGTTGATGCAAATAACCTCCAAAATAAACTGCATTATGGGATTCGCGAGAATAGCGAATAGGTGATTCTTTAAAATAATTAATTTCTTCGTCTGTCATCTCGACAAAATCGCTTGGCGGCCATTTTGAAAAAACCGCCTAGGTGATTATCGCATAATAATCACCTCAAGTGCAACCAATCAGCTCAGAGAATTTTCAATAATCACCTATGTAATTATACTAAGATTCCTTTGATCATGATCATTGGCTGCTTTTTTTTTAAAGGAATCTTGTACCAACACAGCCTTCAAATGTTACTCCGTCTGGCATTGTCTTTGATGATGAAAATACTATAAAAAAATTCGTGGAGATCTAAACACTACTTTGAACCATTGTATTATTAGCGACCGATTTCAAGAGAGAATCTGTAAACAATTAATTTCAACTCGACAGGTTATGTCTTAAGGCCCCTCTGTCTTAATTTTTCTGGTCGCGATATGTTTACTCCGATGCTTAAGTGGATAATATGATTTTGATTGTAAATAAGACTCTCATAATCTTTATTATTCGTGACCCTCGGCATACGTCTGTTCGGTTAACTCGTCAACACCGGGTGTTTTTGAGCAGAGGGTCAGAATTATGTTATTGAGATTCTCTTCCAACATTCTCTCCAAGAAAGTAGAGGGTTTTCCTATACGGGTCCAGGTGGCTTCCCTTTTTCTTTACCTCACCCATTTGCACTATTTCATGTGTCCGATTCCCGAAAACCGATTGAGAAACCGTCGGAGCCTGTCGCACGCCAAATCTCCAACATTACTACCTCCGTCAAAAAACATGGCAGAGATCCACTTGTGCGAATGATAAAATAAGCGAGAAACTTTAAGGAGCACATTCGTTGATGTCCGTATTTTATCAGTCAAACCGTTTTCTTTATGTACAACTGATTTCTACTGGCTTTTATTACTCAGGTGTTCTACAAAAGGCTTGAGTCTTAACTTGAACACTTCATCCTTCGTCGTCGTCCTTCCTCACTTACGGCCCCTTCTTGAAATCTTTTGTCAGCGTTAACAACATTTTTGCTCCGGCTGAGCTCGTTTACTAGAGCCCCGTCCACACGTATCCGAATAATTTTGAATCCGTGTATTCTGAATGACTTAATATAAAAAGCCATTTAAGGCTTCTAGAACATGACTATTTTATAAATAGTAAATAAATGAGAACAAAAAGTGACAAAAAAGACTTCAAACAGCGTTTTCTACTTGTAAAATAGAAACAAAGAACAATATAGGAATTAAAACCTCAGTAATCTTGCGAAAAAGTTGGAAAACATGTCTTCGTTCGTGTGGGATAATAGTCAGTTTACTTATGTATACAGGAGTGCTCGCAGTGCATATCAAACGACTACTTTATGAAATACTTGTGTCATGGTGACGAAAACTTCAAATTCTCACACACAAACCATGTCTGCGTTACCATTATCAGCAACGCAACGCTTTGAAGCTCCGTCAGCGGCTGATTCTTTGTCACGCAATTTCTTCAATCCTTCTATCCAGCGGTCGTGAAACAGTTGATATTCTGCTATCATGTCATCGAGTTTTTCGCGACTGCTGTTGTGGCATGGATGAATTTTAACTTTGTCATTGTTTATTGAGTACGTCCCTGTCGGAGCAACTGACTGCATTCGCTGGTTTCCTGAAAGAGAGATGCGAAATAATTATAATTCTGCAAGCTCCGTACACCTCTGCATTTAGTACCAAACTGTGACTTATTCACAAGTAAGATGAAGCAGACTTCAGGAATGAAGATCGAAGGCAGCACAATTGCAAATAAAGCGGGATACTTTTTAACATTAAACTAGCAATTTCCGGCGGGTCTAAAACAAGGGTCACTTTTCACGGGTCACTCATTGCAGTTTACTGTTCTACCTTTTTGAAAGTAACCCCAAACCCTCAATTTGGCTAACCCAGGCCTAAAAACTAACTTCAGGCCTAGAGTTAGCCAAATTGAGGGTTTTGGGTTATTTAGAAAAAGGTGAAAACAATGGCCTGCAACGAATGACCCGTGAAAAGTGACCTGTGTTTTAGACGCTGGCAGCAATTTTTAAAAGAAATTAAGTGAATTGCTGCGTGAATAGAATCACTTACTGTAACGATGGAAATGTCGTTTATTTATTAAAAAATATAACTGATCACTATATTGTGGAAAGTACGTGTCTATAGGAATAAACAAATTACCAATCGTCAAATTTCCCAATAATAAGAAAAGATACTGTTACTTCAGACCTAGGTGCAAAGTTAACAGAAATCTGCGGTGAATGAAATGAGATTTATTTCAGTATCTATGGTGGGGAAAACTTCGAATGCTCCTTTGCAGAATTTGAACCTACGTAGGTAAAGGTAAAGTCGCGCTCGAGCAAACCGTAGGGCCCATACAGCCGGAGCTTATCCCGGTTTTATCGTAGCATGAAGCAAGTAGGAGAATTTCCCCCCCTCCCCTTCCCCCCTCACCCTAGGATGGGATGCTTGTCCATCGCTGGTTACCCACCAGCAGTATATTACCTGTACCATTGATACATCTGGGCCGGGTTGCTCGAAGCACAGTTAGCGCTAACCTCTTAACCAACGGTTAGCGCTAACCAGGCTTCGAGCAACCGACCCCTTGGTGATAGAGAAACAATGGGGAGGAAAGTCTCTTGTCTAAGGAAACGACACGATGGCAGAGTTAGGCCTCGACCTTCCGATTACTAGTTCGGATGCTCTACCCCTGAGCTATAGGAGACTCGTAAGTTGCAAAGCTGTAGGATCGACTCCTGCAAAGGAGCACTCGGGTTTTTCTGAGTATCCCCGAGTCCCAGCTTCTACGGGTCTCCTATAGCTCAGTGATAAAGCATCCGAACCAATAATCGCAAGGTCGTAGGTTCGACTCCTGCAAAAGAGCACTTGGTTTTTTTCCGATTATCCCCGAGTCACGATCGATAATTAAATCATTTCATGTAGAACTACTTACTTAGTTTAGGACGTCTGCAAAAAAATTCCCACGAAATGCCAACTAAAAAGAGTGCCACGGCCAAGCCCAGAATAACATATACAACCAGGTCAAAAATCTCTTCTTGATAAAATAGTCCTTCTGCTGCCTCTAACTGTTGATTTTTATCGTCAATTGGGTTCTGAAAATAACATGGAAATAAATGCTGCAGTGTGTGATTGGAATGTTTGCGGATTTTTTGATTGATTGTCAGAGAGGAAACGACTATGCCACGACAGCATTAGAGCGGTTTTCGATTGAGTGTGATTGGCTTCAAAACGTCGCGTTGCATTCTCAGCCAATCACAGGTGAAAGCAAACAAGGCGCGAGTCTCGTGACTTGCTCGCTCGTCCTTTCCCGCGCTTTCCCTCGCTTTAGCGCAGGCTACATGTACGATTGGCTAACTGCGGTGTCAGCATGTTTTGTGATTGGCTGAAGAGATAACTTAAGATTACGTTTAACAGCACTGAATTACTGGTTTAATTAAATCATTGTTAATAGACCTAATCGGCTAACTCAATGTTGCACCCAATTCAAATCTCCCGGGATTAAGATTCTTTGTGCATTGTATTTGCATTATAATGTAGCACATGATTCATATTTAAATGATATGGAAATACCTGGAACAAAACGTTTTATTCCCAAAGGGTTTGAATTGGGTACAACATTGAGTTAGCCGATTAGGTGTATATATGGAGATGGTTCTGAAACTCGACGAGTTTCTTTGTTTTATATTTTTGTTCGCTGTCTTTCCCCTGAACATGAACAAACCACCATTTTTCTAAAAGAGCAGGCAATCAAAAGTCTCTATTAATTTATTCAAACTTAGTTGTGTACCGAGGGCAAAAGATTGTTTATTACACAAAACATGATAATTTTATTCCAGAAAGCTCATTTGTAGAAATCTATACCCTTTATTTTCACATGTGAAAAAAGCCTACACAGCCAATCAGAATGGCGTGCAGCTCTTTCACGTGTTGAAGCATAACCAATCAACGATTGCGTAAAGGCCTTTCCAAGCCACTCGTGCATCTCGTGCAAATCGTACTTTGTTATTGAATCAGACAGTGACTACATTTTTAGTTCAGCTCTTTATTTCCTTGATGTACATGTACCGCGATATTTTCCATTGCTATTAAATTTGCATTTGGTTCTATTGTTAGTGAGTTTTTGTTTCTAATTTGCGTTCAGAAAACTATTTCAATGAAAATTCTCGTCTTATGTGTAGTAAACAGCTCACGACAGAGAAAGTGCTTTATACGAGGTTTTATTCACTCGTTGTTTTTGTCAAAAACCCTCACTCGCTGGTACCTCGCTCTTTCGGGTTGTTGACACAAACAACTCGTGAATTAAACCCCGTACGCCGCCCTTTCTATGACGTAAAGTGTATTAATATGGTCACGTCAAGTTCACGTAAAGCGCGAAGTCACCGTTCTTGATTTTGAAGTTCCAGGGTTTCAAAACCAGCCCATCTCTATGAACTATGTTTAAACCGAACAAAAGAAATCGTTTCCTCGGAGAAGAATTCAATTTCATGAGGATTTATTACAGAAACCAGTTTGGCCGCGGTTTCTTTGCTAATGGCAACAACATGGCCACCCAAATGACACGTTGAAGGGAGAGTGATATAAACAAAAAGAGCATTTTCTAGAATACATGATCTAAGGAATTGAAAGTGATCCAGTTGAATAAGAGTTACCTGAAAGACATGACCTGAGGAAGAAAATATAACTGTGATTTGCGCAAGCATTTATAATTTATCGTAATAGATGCAATCTTACCTTGAGACGGGCAAGGTTTGAGGATATGATTTCAAACACCTCTTGGGGATGGTCACGCAGGATCTTTCGAACACACTTTTCAAGCTTTGAGGAATTCTTTGCCAACACCACTCCGTAGATGATTTGATGTTCGACGTATCTTTCGATCATAATTGGTGCTTCTTGAATGAGGTTAACCGTGGTTAAAACGTAGTTATCAACCAATGCTCCATCGATTTCGTGTGCCAGGAGTGCTTGCGTCATTCTAAACACGTGAGGAAAAACTGAAACAGAAAAGCAGAGGAACTTTCACAATTTTTATTTAAGAACACAAGGTGTGAGTGATTGACAGTCACGTTTGTACAGTCAGATATACGCCTGGCCCAGTAGGAGATAATGCCGCTGGCCGGTATTGGCGATAAGATCACGTGGTATAAATATATCAGCGGGAAGGACCTAAAATAAATATTACAGCATTAAAAAATTTAGAAACCCAACTGGAAAGCTTTGTTGTTGGTTACAATGGATGTTCCATTTAACTCAAGCCCGTTCGCCGCCCAGTGATTGCGATTTTACGCGCCAAAATTCAAAAATGTGGCCGTGAATAGCCTGGAAGTTGTAAGACCTTTCAAAAGTTGTAAATGGAACACACATTTCCATCGGAAAGTTTCCAACCGGAAAACAGGACTACTTTTTCAGAAGTTCCATTTATTCCGGAAATTTTCCAGTGGAACGAACCAAAAAAGTGTGTTCCATTTTTGGCTTAACTGCAGTGAGATTTTGTCTTGGAAAGGTATCAGGCTTTTGGTGATATAGAATTTTCGAGGAACTTGAAAATGGTCAACATGTCAACCTCAAATCAATGTTTCTCCATTCTCTTTTATTTTCTTCAATCTTTCTAGGTTTAGTATTATACTAGTAACCACATGTCTTTTCAGGGGGGCTATTTACGTAAGACATCTACCATGGCACTACAATGATACACGGTACCAAAACAATATCGTGTATTGTTAAGGGCTACGTATTAGGCAAAGACAAGTTGAATCTGCTGAAAAACAAAATGCAGCTCAGTTGACAGTTATGGAATAAAGCACTGTGTTACTGCACTCAGTCTGAGGTCGCTCGTTTTCACTCCTTCCTCTCCCCATCTGATGTACCTCATTGGAAAGCCTGTTCTTGATGCCATTGCAACTGAGAAGCCCTTAATAACATGCATAAGTGGACTATGGAAAGATAAACATGCAGGTTTTCCTCTGCAAGAACTTGTAGCAGTACCGATGAAACATTCAACCAATCAGTTCGCACTGAATATTCGGAAGCTGTGAACGCGCGTTACACGTTTCAACCCTTATGGGTTTCTGGTACGATCTGTCACATCACGAGCTATAGTACGTCTGTGATTTCTAATTTTAGCGTGATTCCTATTCGCTGGCTTTTGACAGTCGACTCTGAAATGGCATCTTTCCCTTTCCGTTGGCTTGCTGAGGATTTGCTTGTTTTCTTTTAAAACTCTTGCGATTCAAGAAAAATTAATTGCCTAACTGGTAAATTCGACAGTAGATTTCGCTGGAAAAACCCATATCCCTCTCATCTCTTTGTGATTCATGGGATCAGTCGGTTTTTCAGGTGAAATTAACCGTGGAATTCACTTGTTAGGTAGCGAAGAAAATGACATAATTAAGCAATATCCGGGAAAACCAAAAGGCGGACAGTTCCAAAGCCTTTTATTTTCACTAATCCTACAGCAAGTAAAAATAAACAAGCCTGAAGCTCCGCTTTTAGGCTATTATTATTATTATTATTATTATTATTATTATTATTTTATTATTATTATATATACTATATATATTATTCTTATTATTATACTTATTATTATTATTATACTTATTATACTTATTATTAATATTATTCTTATTATTATACTTTATCTCTGTGATGACTGAAACTCATATTCTCACATTTGTTTGGTTCTAGTCAGTTTCAAATCAACCCAGTGATTACCTTTCATGTCCGCGTTCATAGTGACCCCAAGCTTGAACTCTTCGCTTCCGTTAACAGCCCCAAGCTACGATGAAAGAAGTACCGAGGAAATTAAACCACGGGGCAATACCGCATCTAACATAAAAAAACTCGCGAGGTCTCAAGGACGTTAAACAGTAGACTGCAAAATGGTCCTCATTGGTAAGGAGAATATGATCGTTTTACAGTGTATTTAAGAATTTCACCAGTGACGTCTCCGTGACCGCGATTTGCCGAATCGTCTGAGTTGTTCTGAAAAGGCGTTTTTATAGCGATTTAGCACAACAACTGACTTGCAGAGTTACCTTTGAGCCGTGGATTTTGAAGCCCTGCGCTGCACTGGCAAACAAAGAGGTGGTAACAAGGGCTGAAAATATTGAGACGATGATAACACCAGCGATAATGCATAAGATGCAAAACACGCGGCCCAGAGGTGACTTTGGCGATCGGTCACCATACCTGTGAGTGACAAACATACATAACAACGCATTAAATGCTGGTGAGCAGAGTGAAATGACCATCCCATTAAACCAATTGGCTCATTCCATCACAATCAGCAAGTTAGTCGCTTGGGGGCCTTAAAATGGCGCATGATTGTAGACTTGTCCTACAGGCTATATATACGTAACAGTGACAAAAGAACTTAGGCTCTGAAATTTCCATTTAGCCAAGTAGTCCACAGATATTTAACGCACCAAGTAAGACCCTCCCTGAATATGAACTCTAAGAGAACGTTTCCATACCCCATTGTTGTCAAGGTACCCAAAGCCCACCAGAAGCCTTCCCATGATCCTTGAAGAAATGGTGGTGGAAAATCTTCCGGGTTACTGGTGTGGTCCTGGAAACAGCAAAACACTATAATCATCAAATTCAATACATTTACTATACTTGATGCAGGTTTTTATGGCCAATTTAAAGACTCAGTTGTTTGATAAACGAAAATTCGCCGTCGTGTTCTCACATAATGAAAAAGTACTGGAAATTTGTGATTTAACACAAGAGAGGGTGAGGGGATCTTTCTTGAGCTTTGAGGCATGCTGTGAAAGTTATTTTGGTCTCACGCCCATGGTCGCGCAGTCAATCATCAATTACAACTAACCAATCAGGTGCCTTTCTTAAAATATGACCACGGGTTGAATTTCAGAAATGAAGCAGTCGGAGAAGTTGCCTCTGAAAAAGTGAGCGAACAGAAATTCCGGGACTATCATTCCCAAAATAAGATGCAAATTCAACGATAAGAGCCCACCCAAGTTTCAAAAAGTAATGAAACTCACCAAGAACCAAATGATAATTCCTGAGAGTAAGGCTGCAACTAAAGAGAAAACCACCAATGGCCAGGCATTGGCTACCGTTGAGATCAGAATGTGAGTCCTGGTTTTGTCGTGTTGTTCGTTGTGATGCAAAAGGATGACTCGAGGTGCAGTAACTACGCCAATGAATGGCCGGTCCCTTGGGAATGAAAAGAAAAGTTAACGATTTAAAAAATTTGCGTTTCTTTGCCTTTTATGACCCAATTAATAACTTCTTACTAACCGAGCTCGAAGGCCGTACTGGGGAATATTGGCCCGAGGTCGTGGCAGTACGAACCGAGCGCAGCGAGGTCCGTACAAAAACGACCGAGGGCCAATATTCTCCAGTACGGCTCGAGCTAGCTCGGTTAGTAAGTAGTTTATTATATGGCTTTTTAATTACCTTTTGCTTTGTTTTTGCAAGCCCGAAATCGGCCCGTGGATTTCGGGAGAATAATGCCCTACAATTCAGTCACAATTAGTAAATCAGAGCGCACGTTATATCGGCTACAAACACAAGCCATATAATAATGATACTTATTTAAGTGCCAAGTGTCTTTAGCATTGGCACGCATTGGACACTGTACACTAATCAATGCAAATTAAATCAACTCAACTCATATCAAATTATAGGGTAGTTTTGAGGAGATGGAAAAACCGGTGAACCCGGCCGAAAAATCCCTCTCGAAGCAGAACAGAGAACCAACAAATTCGACCCACAACCACAACCTAAGTCTGGGATTGGACCCCATCAATGCTGCAACATTGCTCCACATTGCTCCTCTCTGCATGTTGTTAGTTAACTAAACAAACGTACAGAAAACTGATCCCACGGAAGTAACGCTGATGTTATTGATCTTATGGTCAGTTTTACTTTGTCTCACGAAAAATGGAGCTTTCTTCCTGGATAAAACTTTTTGCCTTTGCGTTTTTTAGATGGGAGCACTTATTTTACATGAGGTTTATGAATTTCCTGGCTAAGGCAACTCTGGGAACTATCACGGCACTTCCTATTACGGGGTCGAAGATGATTGTAAAGTGAGATTACAGATGTGCTGTCCACTTAAAAACCAATCTCGTTCCCAGATTCATCGTTCCCTTGACCAGCGACCGGGAAAGAAACACTCTGGTCAAATCCAAGAAAGATCATATTTTGATTGGCTGTTGGAAAACGGTTTTATTTCCTGCCATTTAACCGGAAGTAGAGTTTTATGCGCCAGAAGCTATTGACCCCTGCGAATTGTACATTATATTCTTTAAAGCCTCATAATGAGCTTTTTTTTGGAAGAGCTCAGCTTTTCCTAACCTTTCGAGAGCGTAGTCCCATGCGTCGTGGAAGTGCTTTACGTTAGAGGAAGAAGCCGTATTTCTAAAAGATTGACTTCCATGCATAGTCAGAAGACCATCCACGCACGCGTAGTTATTCAAGCGGAAGCAGAGTTTTCATGTTCCGGTTTTGGTTTATTCCAGAGCGACTCGCTTCCGTTCTGCTGCGTCGGACGCGCTTCCTTAAGAAGTTAAATGAACGCAAGGACATTTAAAGAGACTGCGCATGCGTGATTGTGTCCGTTTGGTTTGGTTTAAGGATTGGGGATTGCGTCAGTTTGGTTTAAAGGTCAAGCGCAAACACCTTCTCTCTCTCTTTTATCTACACCTGCGTCAATTCTGTAGACACTTGTTTTTTTGCTTGCGTATACGCGTGTTCGAATTTTAAGCGTGAAATACTTTAGCAATGCGTTTTCAAGAATTTTACATTGTCTTACCTAAACGAGTTGGCAGATGAATCATATCCATAAAGTGGAAACGTGAAATCAAAGGTGTCGTCTTCAATATGATTCTCAGCATTCCGCACAGAGTTCAGAAATTTACCAAACAAAACTTTAGTTTCGTTGTGGCAACAGCTTGACAAAGCAGCCTTTAGAAT
>NC_090888.1:67457395-67482395 GCF_036669925.1 Montipora capricornis | reverse complement strand
GTAAAATTTCTTGCTTGCCTGCCTGTCCTAGGATTTTCGAACCATCTAAAAGATGGTATAATTGCCCATTTTTAATGGATGTTTAGCCTCAATAGGTCACCTAGAATTTTCGGGAGCCTTTTTTCTGGCTGAAATTTTCTAAAATGTAAGTTTTGATCCCCATAGTTTTCGGATTACTAGACTTTCGGCTACGAAATCCGAACAGATGAAAAATTTTTAGGGGATAAAAATATGCCTATATCTACCGTTTAAATACTAAAATACGTTTAAAAATTCTATGTTTAGTGGTTTTGAACCATATTCTCGTTGGGTGCCCCTGACATATTATTTTCAAGATTAGGGACAACTTTATTGCAGTAAGTAAAGAAAAAGTGCAAAATATCCTAAATATGGACAAAAGTCTCTATCGTCGAAACGCCAAGTTTATCAATAAGGCAACTCTGAAACCAATGAGAGCCAGAGATGTTCAGGCGAGTTACCAAATAGATTAAATGGATATGGGCCGTAAAGGAACTGTTTAGAAGAATGGTCATTTCTACAGATACTTGCTTACTGTGATTGACATTTTTAGCAGCTTTGTTTGGCTTCGCCCTTTAACAAGGAAATCTAGAACGGTCGTTGCCAAGGCACTGAAGGGGATTTCCATGGAGCATGGAACACCACGTGTATAATCCAAAGCGACCAAGGAGGGGAGAATACGACCTAAATAAGATGGGTAAGAACGGAGTCAATTGGGTAAAACAGCTCCCTCTGTACCAAAATATTCTTAATAACGACCCCAAAGAAGTAATTGTTTACAAAACAACATTCGAAATACATTTTGCACGTTTCAGAGAAAGCGGATTAGATGAAGAATGTCTTCCTAGCTCCGAGAGAATTCACCCAACTGGAAATGACGTTCCCAACATGCTTCTAA
The DNA here is from genome assembly GCF_036669925.1 of Montipora capricornis. NCBI lineage: Eukaryota > Metazoa > Cnidaria > Anthozoa > Scleractinia > Acroporidae > Montipora > Montipora capricornis. The sequence goes on along the minus strand of NC_090888.1, from coordinate 67,481,479 downwards.
GGTAAGAAAACAAGCACAAAAAGCGACGAAGAGATGTGACAAGCGTGCTATGTGTACACAGTGTCGCTTAAACCCGCCCTCTGTCTATAGCGTTCGAGAAAACAGTTTGCGCCCAAGAGGAAGAGCATGGAATAGACCGGAATACACGGCATGTGATAGAGTATCGTATAAAAAAGCAAAGCAGCAAGTTGCATACCTATAAGGTTTCATACACTTCACCGCTATCAGGAAAGAAGGAAAGCAAGTGGGTCCCTGTAGATGACATCGCAAGCCTCACCCTTCAGTGTCACATTCCTGACAGTCGATCACGTGTGCAAATCGGATTTGACCAGATCTCACCTTCGCTCACCACAAGAGATCTGGGTACGAGATTAGTACTCGGATCCATTAATTGAATGGCTGTCAGTGAAGAAGTCACTTTGGTGTGTCAACAATATCGACTTCCAACATAAAACGGATGGAGGAAAGGACAACAAATCCTGTTTCTTTTTTTGCAACAATGCTTCTAAAGTAACGATAATTGGCACTTTTATTCAACGAAGATTTGCCTGCGAGCAGGCTCTCAGTGGTTTGAGGTACACGAAGAGCCTGTGTTGTCAGCTGCAGGTTTCAAAGTTAGTGGCCACGTCTTCCAGGTCTTCCCATTACAATAGAGACTTTAAGCAACCACTGGAGGCGGTCGGGAAGAGGCGGCGAGGGCCGCGATGGAATGGGTCGAGGCCGCCACCTTTTGGCGCGAATATAGAAAGTTAAGCTGCGAAGTAGACGCGGCCGCTGTTCTGTTTAGGTTGGTTGGTTGGTTGGTTTTTTGTTCAGTAGCTCAGTTTGTCTTTTAGTTACATTTATGGCAAGCTTTCGAGAAACACGAGACCTTCTAGCTGTGGCATGCTTCGAAGATATCATAGATGAGGATGAGTTTATTTTGTTGTATGATTTGAACTCCTCCAAAAATGTCGATTTCCCTTACGACGATTACGGTAGATTCGACTTTGAGGAGATGGACGATTTAGAGTGTTTAGCTGAATTCGAGTAAAGAAACGCGACATTCCTGCTCTAGCTGCTGCCTTGCAAATACCAGATGAGTTTGTTTGTCCACAGCGATCAGTTGCCGATGGCCAAGAAGGGCTTTGGATGTTGTTGCTTTGGACGACCGATTCCTGTCCGTAGAACGCTAACAAATACAGTACTAGAGTATATTTAGAACACCCACAGTCACAGGATACTAAAGTGGAACTAAACCATTCTGCAGCCAGCACAGCTTCAGACTTATGCTGATGCTATCTAATTGAGGGGAGCAGCGTTAAACAATTGCTTTGGCTTCATCGACGGGACAGTTAGACCATTTTGTAGACCCGGGGAGTACCAACGTGCTGTTTACAATGGGCATAAGCGTGTTCACCCTTTAAAGTTTCAGTTCATTGCCCTTCCCAATGGACTCATTGCAAACATGTATGGGCCAGTTGATAAGTCAATCACAAAATAAATTTTGGTAGGAAAGAAATAAATCAACTTCCTCAGGCCCCCTACGGCCGCCCGGCCATTCCTGACAAGCACACCGAAATATCACAACACAGTTTAACATCGCTCGCAAGATTGTCTCGTGCCTTGTATCCGATAGAAAGTAAGTTTCATTACTCAAAATATTCTCTATGAAATTAACACATGCCACGGCCCTTAATTTTTGACCCTCCAACAAGGAGCCTAGTTTTGTCTTTCCTTGGCTCAAGTACGAATTTATAAATAAACTGTCACAATCAAATGTCCTTGTTTTTAGAGGGTAGACGACATGATTCAGGGATGCTTGCAGAGTCCAGACTACTACCTCTCTTGGATCGTCATGCTGTGTCTCCAGTAGGGCTGCATATGTGCATTTATGGCGACCCCGCCTATCCAATCAGAGCCCACCTGATTCCCCCATACAGAAATGTAGTGCTGATCCCTCAGATGGAGGCCTTCAATGAGTCAAGTCCGAGAAGATGTGGAGTGGCTTTTCAATGATGTTGCGACATCTGGAAATATGACAAAAATATATGATATGGAAATATGACATCAGATTACTTTGATTTAGACCCACCAAGTTTACAGCAATACTTTATTTAAACTTATAAGAACAGGTGGCCTACGCAGGCAAAAGCCAGATAATAGACTTTGACATCTACAAAAGAAAAAAAAGTCTTGTTGAGCTTATAAATATGTAATTTCTTTAGTCAAACTTAGACTTGCTCTCTTAAAAAAAGAAACGAAACTAGTAAATGTCACTTATTGGCGTTGTCTGACATCTTAAACAACAGCTGCAAAATAGCATTGTTCTGGTCCTGCATCATTTGCAACATGATGGTATGTAGCATTTGCTGTTCCCTTTGTGCAGCTAACAGTTCCTCCTGGGTCTTAAACTGGCGCTCGGATTCGGCTTGGCGGACTGCCAGCTTCTCTTTAAGAAATTCCAAGGTTTCGTTACCACTTCTTCAGGTTTTTTTTTGGGCTTAGATTCAGTTTTGTCCCTCCGTTTCTCGGTTTCCTTGAGTTGCTCGCATGTTTTTTTCCTGATTTCCTCGCCTGCAGCCCGATCTGCCACAGCTTTTTGTTTGCTAGTGAAACAAACATCCTTTGTTTCTGCCTCTTCCCATTCTTCCGATATTTCTTCCATTAAGACATCCAGTTCGCTGTCTTCCACATTCACTCCACCGAATTTTGCTTCCTTTCTGCGCTTTGCCTCGAATTTTCAAGCATCACTGGTTGAAATGCACTCGAAGGCTCTTTTTCTTCACAGTAAACTTCACTGTGTTCACATCATTGAGGTGATTAGCAATTCCACTCCACAATTTCCCTCTATCCGCTCTCCGTGATTTATAGATCCAAGGCTCCGACAATCGTAATTCTTTTGCGAGAATAAGGTCATGAATTTCAGTCCACTCCATAATAGATCTAAAAGAAAAAAGGCTTTGTAAATCTTAAACATGAAATCTTCAAAGACCACACACTGGCCTGACTTGGCGAAAGACCATAAGCGGAGAGTGAGTGTGGGAGGCCAGCAACACAGCTTTCTGATTGGTCCATTCAACTTAGTGGTAGGTTACGTTTTAGACTGCTTGTCTTAACTACTAAAAGACGACTTAACTGGCTGACCCTTCTCAAATGCAACTCCTCCATGTCTGAGGCCGGAGTGCTGCAGCGTAGCGGGAACTATGAGGGGACGTTCATGCCTAGACACCAAAGTGATTCCTTGCTGGTACGGCGAACAGTCTGGCCCCAAAAGCAGCCTTCATGCAAGAAACGATGATAACACAACAGAAAATAAAAGCTAGCACATAAAGGCAATGATTAAAAGAAACGACATTGATGAATTACTAATTTTTGGCCATTTTCTGTAGCAGCTGCAACGGAACTTAAGAAACGAAAACGTCAAAGGAAAAAAGGCCAAAATCTGCTTTTTCAACCCTTTGACTCCCAGGATTGATCGGTATGTAAATTCACCTCTCAATTTCAATACACTGTTCGGCAGAAACCGAGCAAGCTGAATTTAAGATTAAGCTTTTGATATGCTCTTGGCATTTTGCCACGGAACCTTTCAAATAATAACTATACGTTTAAACAAAAGAGTCATCTTAGTCCCAATTACATTAATTAAGGTTTAAACTTGAAGTTAAACTCACCCACTTCCTCTTTTTGTCATTATGGTAATTAGTCCCAAGGTGGGAAATTTTACTTCCGGTTGGCGTCCTCCAGGCCGCCTTCAGTGGTTGCTCAAGGTCTCTAATAACACAACGATTGCTCTTTCACAAATGTAGATTTTTGAAGACTAAAATCAGTGAGAATAAAATTTGTTCCACTAAAAGTACGGACAGAGAGGTAAAAAATAGAAAAAAATATGACTTATCTGCTGAATACCCCACCACTTATTTGCACAATAATAACATCTGTTGTATTCTGACTCGTTCTGAAAGTCGCCTCTAGCAATGACGTCGGTAAGAGGGTTCACGTTTTTCATCAAATAGAGTCATGTTTTAAAACTGAATTTGTTTTTTCTATTCTTTTACAAGTGCGGGCGGAGCCAGCAGAAGCGATTAATTCACTTTCTCTTCCTTTGATTGGATCAAGAATTGGAAGAAGAATTCTTTGTTGGAATTTTTTTCATGATCACTAAACAAAAAGTCTACGATAAACCATAATACTAACCTTTGCTAAAAACAAAAACCTAAAAACCTACTTATCTCCTTTGCTTCGGGATTTTCAATGGACGCTTTGTTTTTGAACGAATGAACTACCTTAATAATAGCACTTGTCAACTTCGTCTCAAGAGCCTTTAAATCATAATGTGGGCGGAACATTCTTCTACTTTGACAGATCTGGTATACACCTCTCTTAAAGTATATAAATAACGTTTTGTTGATTAACAATTGGAAGTTTATGTTCTTTCGGTTTGAATTGTCCTTTGATCTTCCGACTTGTGTAAACGGGCTGGACAACAGTATCAATCTACAAACTTCCAATTGTTAATCAAGAAAACGTTCTTTATTACTACAAGTATGGTTTGGGTGTGTAGAAAAGTGGGACGGGGACGCAGGGACAGGGGACACGGTGACTTGGAGACTCGGGGACGTAGGGACTCGGGGACTCGGTGAATTTTTACCATTTGCTTAACTTTTCATCATATTCCACAAAATCCTCGTCCGTTGATCGTTACTGCGTTTTACCCCGGTTTTAAGTTCCTCATTTGTACAATGTGAAACAGAGGTGAAGTAAATATTTTCACAAAATCCTCGTCTGTTGATCGTAACTACGTTGTACCCCGGTTTCAAGTTCCTCATTTGTACAATGTTAAACAGAGGTGTAGTAAATATATATAGAATAGTTTATTACTCGTCTTCATAAAAGGGTGATTTTCATTATACTACTTTCAAGTTACATAGTAGAGTAATTTAGGTAAAAGGAAGGGACTCATTTCTTTGCATTGTCCTTATTTGACATAGGCAACATGAACGAAACGTTGGTATGACCATTTCTCATATCATTTTACAATTTCCCAAGTATATCGAGGCTTGAATATTTTACTTCCACTTTCTGCATCCTAACCTTTTCTATTTTAATTATGCATTTCACTCGTAGTTGTCTGTGTCACGTCACATTTCTTGACTGAAGACGTCATAACGCTTGTTTTTGAGTTTGGGGGAACGTTTACCCTAAAAACATTCCGACAACATTTTGCTTGAAACTGCTTAAAACTACCATTAACGTATAATTATATCTATTAATGAGATATCGTTCATTTTCATTATGACCTCTTAATTTTAATTTACCGTTCCCATTAAGATAGGCATATCATTAAAAGGCAGAGTGATAAAGCCTCGATAGGAGTAATAGAGCAAGGTAGCTTGACATAAGATGACTTTTCCATTCTTGTTTCCGATAAAAGACTTAACTTGAATTGTTTTCAGCCGTTAAAAATCACGTGACACATTTCAGATGAAAGAGCGAGTAGAAAGCTAAGCATGCACATTTCAAGTTAACGTCGATTGGATAAATTTTTCCTCGCAAAACAAAAATATGCCAATTTATGAACATGGTCAAGCCTTAACACACTTGAGTCAAGAGTTACTTAGCTTCTGGCCCGGGGGCGGTACTTTAGGAATTTCTGGGTGGGGGATGTGCCGCTAGGACTCTGGAACCCTTAGCCTATACCAGAGCTGGTTCAGCTGAATTTTGCTACCCTGTACCGGAGTTAACTCCCCAAATCCTCCCTATCATAGAGTAGCTGTTTTTCAAAAACTACTGAGGTCACTAGCACAGACTAGCCGAAACAAAACCTATACCACAATCGTTTCTCTTTCAAGAAAGGACTTATTTATACTTGTTCAGTTCGTTCATTCTTTTCCTGGTTTCCTTAGTCTGGATAAAATTTTCAAATTCTCAACCAACTGATCAGTTCCCTGAAAAATTATGCCCTGTTCTAGACACAAACGCTCTGATTTATGTACCCTGTCCTGGAGTAAACTGCTTGAAAACCATACCCTTCACAGCGGCACATACCTACATAGCTCATATATGGCAGTACTCCCCCCCCCCCCTCCCTCGCGGGGGGCGTCTGGCCCTGTGATAACGAAAACATTTTCGACAATATCAACGGCGACAAGCCGAATTTTTCATCAAAGGTAACAAATTGAATAAGCCCCAGGAAAGATGCTGTCACAATGCGGCCAACAAGGACATTGGCACGGTATTTCAACTTCAGTTACAGAGAAGAAGTCATAAGGGTCAGATTTTTGTGCAACAACAACAACAACAACAACAACAACAACAACAAACGCTGCAACGTGAAATTTCAAATGCAGTGTCAGCAATGGGCCATTTGGTCTTCTGCTTCGTTTCACAGTCGAGCTCTGTGACGGGTGGCGAGAATGAATTTTCGAGAATCCAATTTTTGAATTTAGCTGGCACTTGAAAAGCATACAATTGATCATTTTTGTAAAATAACATAAGCAATTCAACTTTCTTGGGGATGTTCTCCCATTTCTAAAATTCTGTACTTCGAGAATATGTCCCCACGTACCCGAATACCGTTCATTTTGGGTTGACGTATCTTCCCATCTGCCAAACATTATGTCAACGCATGTCATGGAAAAAATGTGAAACAATCTGATTTTTTGTAACTGTCACAGAGGAGTGAAAATCAGGAAAAAAATCCGAATCATTGTCCGTTTTTATACTAGAGACGCGCTACCGTCTGAACGAACTTGGGCAAGACCTCCTAAGTAACATGATCTAGAATGGATCTATTCTAACTGACGAACGACTGAGATAATTAGAGGGTTGGAAACTGGAAGAGATGAAATTGGATAAAAGGCCAAAAAGTAGACAGTTTATACTACAAATCTTCAACGGACATGAATTTCGGAGGAAACAATAAACAACTGCGTTATACATTAATAATTCTTGCAAATGAAATAGCTTGAAGTCTTTTCTTAAAAGTAGGCCAGAGAGTCGGCAAAAACAACATCGGAAGTAGGAGAATTGTTAAACTTATGAGCTTGATAAAAAACGCGAAAAATTGTTTAGTATTAGTTCTGCAGTAAAGTAATTGGAAGGTCTTACAATTTCTTGTATAATAGGAATGTATTTGAATTTTTCAGAAAAACCATTTTGTTTGCTAACGGTGAACATGAAGGGTGGACATTTGCCAGTAGGTGTACATAAAGTTGCCCAATTGCAAGGTGTATATGTTGCAGGTAAAACCCGGTATCAGGTTGAATCCGTTTTTACAGGTTAAATTGGTGATCCTCATTTTACCTAGGTTGAATATTCACTTAGATGAATTGAGGAAACTTGTTTGGAGCCTAAATTAAAGCTAGAGAAAAATAGGGTCAGGTTAGGATTAGGAAAAAATATGATTTGGTTTTATTAAAGAAGTAGATAAAGGCCGAATTACCACCGTGAAAGATTTGGAAAGCTGACGTTTCGAGCGTTAGCCCTTCGTCAGAGCGAATAGAGGAATTGTGGATGCTGTTGGTTTTTATGCAGGTGTGGAAGTGCTTTGCCACTGGTGGAAATATGGTAACATGAATTTGTGAAAAAATTAATGTAATGAGAGGCGTTCATTGATTCCGTGAGGATGGAGTACCTAGTTGAAAGATGAATTTTTGTTCCAGATTCTAACTGCTGTGAGGTGTGTTCCCGTGGTGTAAAGATAGACTGCAAATTGTCATGTTGTGGTGGGAGTGATTAGGAAGATTAAAATACCACGCAACTGGTTTTGATGCATCTGTGTCGTTTTTTCCTACATCTCGTACATCTCGTAGGTGTAGGCGTTCGTAGGTGTTCGTAGGTCTCCGCAAATGTCATCTATTGCAAAACCTGCACACTATGCAAGAAGACCTACATAGGCGAAACAGGGAGAAGATTGGCGGACATGCATGTAAAGTGGTCAGTGATTTTAACCGGTCGATGCGGTCCAGATATCTTAACCGTGTTACAAACAAAAGAAAAAGTTTTGCATCGTGTGCGCTCCTAACTAGAAAGTTACCTATGTTTTTGTCGCGTTTGAATGAAATGAGTGGTGGTAGAGGAAATATATGTTTAGTTTCGGGATCACTGCGCAAAATTTTAAAGTTTTTGAGAATTACATTTTTGACTGCAAGGTTTTGTGGATGGTTGGTGAGGGTGAATGGAATTCTGTTGGTTTCTTCTCTCTGTGACGTTTGTAGTGCGGTTCCTCGATCGATTTCTTGGCCACGATGTTTGCCTGTGGTGACAGCGGAGTCAGGGAATCTACGTTTATTGAAAAATTGGCATTTCGTTTAATGAAAACTCTTTATCTATCTTTTTTCAGTCTTTCCACATGTATACAACATAACGGCAGCTTTGCTAAAGTCGGAGATAGATGGCGCATTTTTTGATAGTTTCATGATAACTGCGCACTTAGAGCTGATCAAGGATCATCCGGGACTCAGAGGTGAGCGCACAATCAAGCACCCAGTGATGTACGGCATGGCCTTGGCGGGAAATTCTTCGCGTATGGAGGCCTAACTTTCTGCTTTGCTATGGCTCAATTCAGTGGAGTGACTGCTTTCTTCCAGCTTATAGAAAGTGTCTAGGGGTGAATAATGTTAAATTTCGGTTCGTACGCCTGAACATTGGAGCATACTTATCTTAGTATATAGTTAGAGAAGTTATAGTGTTTCCTCCGTTAATCCTGTTCTGCTTCTGATAGAGAGCTCGCATTACATTTAGAACTACTTGGAAATGGGCTACTGATACTTAGTCTCGTAAATAAATATCATCGATCTTTAGTGAACAATGAAAGTACAATGATCCGTCATCGTTGGTCTTCAACAAGACCGAGGCAAGGTTTCGTGAAATCAAGCATTTGCATTTTTCATATTTTCGAGATTTACATTTTGAATATTCAAAGTCCAAGTTTGAGCATAAGCACTTTTCAGCATTGAATTTCGAAAATCCTTCTTCTGTTAACAGTTAGACTGTCGTTCAAAAAATCCTGCGCCGGCTTGAGATCCCAAATAGAAGTTTTTATCATGACAAGAGAGCGAATCCCTGTGCCCAATGTTAATTATTTTAATTGCGACCATACAGTAGAACCTCGATTTAACGAGCCTCTATATAACGAAGTCCTCGGTATAGCGAACGATACTCTTTAATTAGCCCGGGCAAAGTTGCAGTAAAATGTATGAACCAGAACAAGGATGAAAATCCTTAAATCCTGCAACTAAGCTAGAACAACTTCACAGTTACAGTAACAGCTCATTATAAATGAAAATACTGACACTATCGATACATCTTCAGATCCACTCCATCTTCTTTCTCTTATTACTTCCATCAACGTCGTTATTTTTGAAGGCTTCTCGTGGTAGAAGCTATAAGTAGCCGGAATTTCCAGTCCAAAGCCCTTCTTTCTCCGTTTGGCAGCCACTTCCACTGAAATTTGCCCTCCGCGTTTTAAAAACAAGTGAAACATACTAGGAAGAAGTAATCGTTCAGATCCTAAAATGCTGGGTAGCGCAACGTAACACATGAAAAAACAAGGATATTACATGGCCACGCGGGGATACGCCGTTTTATCTTCGAATGCTGAAGTACGAGAAGATAAAACTTGTATCCCCAAGCAGCCATTTAATGTTCTGTTGATTATATAGATATTGATGAAATGTCTTGATTTAAAACAATTTGTTTTACTCATTTTCAAAATGATTAAATAGTGGTCACCTACCGCTAAAACACACATGTTGTGTAACAAGAAACAAAATATGAAAGTTATGAAAACAAATCAAAATGTTAATGTAGTAGAGAAATTATATTAAAGCACAAAAGTATCTTACAATGAAGAGGAAGCTCCCGTTTTATTGGCTAATCGTGTTCGTTACAATGACGACACCTATATTCTCACATGTGAAAGATAAAAAAGATATGTTCACTGCGCGCGGTAAAGATATGGCGGCAGTTGTTCGAAGGGTGGATAGCGCTATCCCTTGGATAAATCACTATCCACTGGATAACTCAATTGGTTTTGCTATTGTTTATCCACTGGATAGCGATTCATCCGGTGGATAGCGTTATCCACCTTTTGAACAACCGAGGCATGATTTTTAGTAAAAAGAGAAATCCTGGTATTTCATCAGTATCTATATAGTAATTATTAATTATATCTCGATATAACGAACACTGGGTGTTTTTGATGAGAGTCAGAATTATGTTGTTGAGGTTCTCTCCCTACAATCTCTCCATGAAAGTAGAGGGTCACGTTTCCGATACGGATCCATGTAGGTTCCCTTTTGCTTTACTTCACCCATTTCCACTATTTCATGTGTCCGATTCCCGAAAACCGATTGAAAAACCGTGGGAGCCTGTCGCACGCAAAATCTCCAACATTACTTCCTCCGTCAAAAAACATGGCAGAGACCCTCCTTTGCGACTGATCAAATCAGTGAGAAACTTCAATGAACGCATTCGTTGGTATCCGTATTTTATCAGTCAAACCGTTTTCTTTATGTACAAGTGATTTCTACTGGCTTTTATTACTCAGGTTTTCTACAAAAGGCTTGTAATAAGTCTTAACTTGAAGTTCATCCTTCGCCGTCGTCCTTCCTCAACAAATGGCCTCACTTACGGCCCCTTCTTGAAATCTTTTGTCAGCATTAACGAATTTTTGCTCCGGCTGAGCTCGCTTACTAGAGCCCCGTCCACACTTATCCGAATATTTTTTAATCCGTGCATTCTGAATGACTTAATATAAAAAGCCATTTAAGGCCAGTTTTAAAGGCCGTATTTCACAAGTCATGTGCCGAATCTAATGCAAATGCGAAAAATCTATTGTTTTCGCTCATTTGCATTAGATTCGGCACATGTGAAATGCGACGTTTGAAAGGGCCTTTATAGTTCTGGAACGTGACTATTTTATAAGTAGTAAATAAATGAGAACAAAAAGTGGCAAAAAAAGACTTCAAACGACGTTTTCTACTTGTAAAACGGAAACAAACAACAGTAGTAATTAAAACCTCAGTAATCTTGCGAAAAACGTTGGAAAACATGTCTTGGTTCGTTTGGGATGATAGTCAATTTACTTATGTATACCAGAGTGCTCGCAGTGCATATCAAACGACTACTTTATGAAGTACTTGGGTCATGGTGACGAAACTATGTCTGCGTTACCATTCCCCGCAATGCAACGCTTTGAAGCTCCGTCGGCGGCTGATTCTTTGTCACGCAATTTCTTCAATCCTTCTATCCAGCGGTCGTAAAACAGTTCATATTCTGCTATCATGTCATCGAGTTTGTCGCGACTGCTGTTGTCGCAAGGATGAAGTTTAACTTCGTCATCGTTTATTGAGTACGTCTCTGTCGGAGCAAACTGCATTCGCTGGTTTCCTGAAAGAGAGAAGCGAAATCATTATAATTCTGCAATGATCTCCGTTCACCTCTTCATTTAGTACAAAGCTGTGACTTATTCACAAGTAAGATGTATCAGACTTCAGGAATGAATATCGGAGACAGAGCAATTGCAAATAAAGCAGGATTCTTTTTAAACTAGCAATTTCCGGCGGGTCTAAAGCACCGGTCACTTTTCATGGGTAACTCATTGCAGGTCACTGTTTGAAAGTAACCCCAAACCCTTAATTTGGCTAACCCCAGGCCTAAATACCAGCTTCAGGCCTAGAGTTAGCCAAATTGGGGGTTTTGGGTTATTGACCTGTGTTTTAGACCAGGCCGGCAATTTTTAAAAAGAAAGTGAATATTGCTGAGGGAATAGAATCAGTTACTTTAACGTGATGGAAATGTCGTTTATTTGTTAAAAAATATAAATTATCACTGTATTGTAGAAAGTACGTGTCTATAGGAATCAAGAAATTTACCAATAATAAGAAAAGATATTGTTACGCAAGCGGAAGATGGAAACTGATATAACAGTAAGATAATACGAAATAAGAAACGAAACACATGAAAACTGCTGGGAATGTGTATTGTGAGCTCGTCTACTGAATTTCTGAAATCTACTTTTGTCCTGGGCCCAGTTGTTTGAAGGGTGAATAGTGCTATCCACTGGATAACTCAATTGGTTTTAATAGTGTTTATCCGTTGGATAGTGATTTATCCGGTGGATAGCACTATCCACCCATCGAACAACTGGGGCCTGGTATCTAAGGCACAGGGATCTCAAATGTCAAGAATAGCAAGCTCCTTACCGGTGCTCGCTGCAAAAAGAAATTTAAACTTGAAATAGTAAAGGGATTATGTATTTGCTTCAGACCTAGGTGCAAGTTAACATAAAATTTCGGTGAATGAAATGAGATTTATTTCAGTATCTATGGTGGGGAAAACTCCGAATGCTTCTTTGCATAATTCGAACTTACGTAGGTAAGGTAAAGTCACGCTCAAGCCAACTAGGGCCATACGGCCGGTGCTTATCCCGGTTTTGTCGTAGCATGAAGCAAGTGGGAGAATTATTAGCCAGCGGTATATTGCCGGTACCCATTTATACACCTGGCCCGGGTTGCTGCAAGCATGGTTAGCGCTAACCAGCGCTAAATACCTTGAAAACCTATATGTTTTGATACCTCTTAAGCAACGGTTAGCGTTAACCAGCCTTCGAGCAACCGGCCTCTGGGTGGTAGACAGACAGTGTGGAGGAAATTCTCTTGTCTATGGAAACGACAACATGCATGGCAGAGCTACACATGTAGGCCTCGACCTTCCGATTACTAGTGCGGATGCTCTATACCTGAGCTATAGGAGACTCGTAGATTACGAAGCTGTAGGTTCGACTTCTGCAAAGGAGCACTCGGATTTTTCCGAGTATCCCCGAGTCCTAGCTCCTGTGGGTCTCCTATAGCTCAGTGATGGAGCGTTCCAACTACCAATCGGAAGATCGTAGGTTCTACTCCTGCAAAAGAGCACTCGGATTTCTTCCGAGTATCCCCGAGTCACGATGGATCGCTAAATAAATCACTTCATTGAGAACAACTTACGTAGCTTACGGCGTCGGCAAATAAATTCCCACAAAATGCCAATTAAAAAGAATGCCACGGCAACGCCCAGACCAACATACATAACCAGTTCAAAAATCTCTTCTTGATAAAATAGTTCTTCTGCTGCCTTTAACTGTTGATTTTCATCGTCGGTTGGGTTCTGAAAATAACATGGAAATAAATATTGCAGTATGTATTTGGGGTGTTTGTGGAGTTTTTGATTGTCAGAGCGGAAACGACTATGCCACTACACGATTTTAAACTATCTGGCCCACAGCATTAGAGCTGTTTTCGAGTGAGTGTGATTGGCTTCAAAACGTCGCGTTGCATTCTCAGCCAATCACAGGTGAAAGCAAACAAGGCGTGAATCACATGACTTGCTCGCTCGTGCTTTCCCGCGCTTTCCCTCGCTTTAGCGCAGGCTACATGTACGATTGGCTAACTGCGGTGTCAGCATGTTTTGTGAGTAGCTAAAGTGATAACTTAAGATTACGTTTAACACTGAACTAGTGCCTTAAATCATTGTTAATAGACCTAATCGGTTAACTCAATGTGGTACCCAACACTTGGAACAAAACGTTTTATTCCTAAAGGTTTTGAATTGGGTACACCATTGAGTTAGCCGATTAGGTCTGTATATGGAGATGGTTATGAAACTCGACGAGTTTCTTTGTTTTATGTTTTTCTTCGCTGTCTTTGCACTGACCATGCACAAACCACCCTTTTTCTAAAAAGCAGCCAATCAAAAGTTTCGATTAATTTATTCAAAACTCAGTTGTGAACCGAAGACAAAACATTGTATATGGTCATGTCACGAATCACATGAAGCGCGATGTCACCGTTCTCGATTTTGAAGTTTCCAGAGTTTTAAAACGAGTCCTCTATGAACTATGTTCAAATCGAACAAAAGAAATCGTTTCCTCGGAGAGGAATACAATTTCACGAGGATTTCTTAAAAGAAACCAGCTTGGCCGCGGTTTCTTTGCTAAGGGCAACAACATGGCCGCCCAAATGACGTGTAAATATAACTGTGATCTATTTGCCCAAGCATTTAAAAGAAATCGTAATAGTTGCAACCTTACCTTGAGAGGGACAAGGTTTGAGGCTATTATCTCAAACGCCTCTTGGGGATGATTGCGCAGGAACTTTCGAACACACTTTTCAAGCTTTGAGGAATTCTTTGCCAATACCACTCCGTAGGTGATTTGATGATCTACGTATCTTTCGATCCTGATTGGTGCTTCTTGAATGAGGTTAAGAGAATGGGTTAAAACGTAGTTATCAACCAATGCTCCATCGATTTCGTGCGTCAGGAGAGCTTGCGTCATTTTCATCACGTGCGGAAAAACTGAAAAGGAAATCCAAAGGAACTTTGAGATATTTAGTTGAAGTACTCAAGGTGGGAGTGATTGACATTCACCTTTGCGCAGTCAGATATACACCAGAAGGAGATACTACCGGGCGGTAATCAATAACACGCAGGGATTGTAACGCAACCGTCTTCAATGTGGACTAATGATCGAAGACAGGTACTGGCGATAAGATCGCGTGGTATAAATATATCAGCGGGAAGGACTTAAATAAATAGTTTAGAAACCCTAATAGAAAGCTTTGTTGATGGTTACAATGGAAACAGAGAGAAGAATACTTGTCTCTTGTTGTATTCTGTTCTTTTAAAGGTTATTTAAAATGCTGCATTTTCCTGTTTAAGCGGAACGAAAAATAGTTATAACAGAATGCCAAGTCTCAGAGAAATAAACGCGAAAGGGTTTTTGGCATTCAACGTCTTTTCAGATCATTTTTTCATCAACTAACGAGGGCCAGGATGGGGTTACAACAGAAAAGACGCAGCCTTACTCGGAAGTTTGGATGCAAGAGTGTTCAAGTCGCCAAGGATTAGCCGCGTACATCAACATGACCGAAGTTATATCACTTTATGAAAACAGTCCATTGGCCCTCAAGCAGATCGCCTGGGACCTACACTCGATTATTGAGCACTATTTTCTTGTGTAACAGCCGGCACTGATCACTCCCTTATAAATTAATGCAAACAATCTAGCCACAGATCGATGAAGCTTCCGTTGATGTACGAATGTAAAGATCGTGGGGCAGGGATAGCGCAGTGGTTACAGCACTCGCTCCGGGATCGATTCCCGGTGCCATATATGGAACGAGTTTGTTTGTTCTCTACTCTGCTCGGAGAGGTTTTTCCCCAGGTACTCCGGTTTTCCCTTCTCCTCAAAAACCAACATTGAGGTCTCATTAGGGGAAGGGGAGCCTTAGTGTCCCGTACGCCATTTATCTTTGGCGTAAATATCCCGTATCCCGTTAACGTTGAGCCCCGTGGTTTGTATCCCTATAATACCAGTTACTTCTAATGACGTCATCGGATCCCTGATTGGGAGGGTTTTTCTTGAACGCGTTCTCTGGAGAGACCGATATTGGTAGATATGGTGGAAAATTTTCACCTTTTACGCCTTCTATATTGACCAACGAACCTACTTTATTGTTTTAAAAAATGACAATTTTGAGCCTCCGTATCCCGTGATCTCTTCTTTAAATATCCGGTATCCACTTAATTTTTCCCCCAAACATCCTGCATCCCTATTTTATTTTACCTAAACAATCTTAAGACGTCAATAAAGCTATTATTATTATTATTATTATTATTATTATTATTATTATTATCATTATTATTATTATTATTATTATTATTATTATTATACTTTATCTCTGTGATGACTGAAACTCATATTCTCACATTCTCACAGTTTCAAATTACCCCGGTGATTACCTTTCATGTCCGCGTTCATAGTGACCCCAAGCTTGAACTCTTCGCTTCCGTTGACAGCCCCAATCTACGATGAAAGAAGTACCGAGGAAATTAAACCACGGGGCAATACCGCATCTAACATAAAAAAAACCCGCGAGGTCAGTAGACTGCAAAATGGTCCTCATTGGTAGGGAGAATATGATCGTTTTACAGTGTATTTCAGAAACGTACCAGTGACGTCTCCGTAACCGCAATTTGCCGAATCCTCTGAGTTGTTCTGAAAAGGCGTTTTTATAGCGATTTAGCACAACAACTGACTTGCAGAGTTACCTTTGAGCCGTGGATTTTGAAGTTCTGCGCTGTGCTGGCAAACAAAGAGGTGGTAACGAGGGCTGAAAATATTGAGACGATGACAACACCAGTGATAATGCATAAGATGCAAAACACGCGGCCCAGAGGTGACTTTGGCGATCGGTCACCATACCTGTGAGTGACAAACATACATAACAGCGCATTAAATGCTGGTGAGCAGAGTGAAATGGCCATCCAGTCAATTCAATTGGTTCATTCCATCACAATCAGCAAGTTAATCGCTTGGGGGCCTTAAAATGGCGCATGATTGTAGACTTTGTCCTACAGGCTATATATTCGTAACAGTGACAAAAGAACTTAGTCTCTGAAACTTCCATTTAGCCAAGTAGTCCACAGATTTTTAACGCACCAATTAAGACCCTCCCTGAATACGAACTCTAAGAGAACGTTTCCATACCCCACTGTTGTCATGGTACCCAAAGCCCACCAGAAGCCTTCCCATGATCCTCGAAGAAATGGTGGTGGAAAATCTTCCGGGTTACTGCTGTGGTCCTGGCAACAGCAAAACACCATAATCATCAAATTCAATACATTTACTATACTCGATGCAGGTTTTTATCACCAATTTAAGGACTCACATAATGAAAAAGTACTGGAAATTTGAAATAGAACACATCCCCAACCCCATGATAATTTTTTTTAATCTTTCTTGAGCTTTGAGGCATGCTGTGAAAGTTATTTTGGTCTCGCGCCCATGGTCTAGCAGTCAATGGTCAATAACGGTCGCGCAGTCAATGATCAATTACAACTAACCAATCAGGTGCCTTTCTTAAAATAGCCACGTATTATGACCACGGGTTGTGTTTCGGAAATAAAGGAGTCGGAGAAGTTGCCTCTGAAAAAGTGAGCGAACAGAAATTCCGGGACTATCATTGAATTCCCAAAATAAGATGCAAATTCAACGATAAGAACGCACCCAAGTTTCAAAAGGTAATGAAACTCACCAAGAACCAAATGACAATTCCTGACAGTGAGGCTGTAACTAAAATGAAAACCAGCATTGGCCAGGCATTGGCGATCGTTGAGATCAGAATGTGAGTCCTGGTTTTGTCTTGTTGTTCATTGTGAACCAAAAGGATGACACGAGGTGCAGTAACTACGCCAATGAATGGCCGGTCCCTTGGGAATGAAAAGAAAAGTCAACGATTTAAAAATTTGCGTTTCTTTGCCTTTTATGACCCAATTAATAGTGGGGTAACAGAGCTCCTCTTACGCAATAATAATAATAATAATAATAATAATAGTAATATTAATAATAATAATAATAATAATAATAATAATACTTATTTACGTGCCAAGTGTATTTAGCATTGGCATGCATTGGACACTGTACGCTAATCAAAGCAAATTAATTCAACTCAACTCATATCAAATTATAGGTTGGTTTTAAGGAGATGGAAAAACCGGTGAACCCGGTCGAAAAATCCCTCTCGAAGCAGAACAGAGAACCAACAAATTCGACCCACAACCACAACCCAAGTCTGGGAATGGAACCCATCAATGGCGCAACATTGCTGCGCTCTGTTGTTAGATAACTAAACAAACGTACAGAAAACTGATCCCACGGAAGTAACGATGATGTTATTGATCTTATGGTCAATTTTATTTTGTCTCACGAAAAATGGAGCCTTCTTCCTGGGATAAAACTTTTTGCCTTTGCGTTCTTTAGATGGGAGCACTTATTTTACATGAGGTTTATGAATTTCCTGGCTGAGGCAACTCTGGGAACTATCACGGCACTTCCTTTTACGGGGTCGAAGATGATTGTAAAGTGAGATCATAGATGTGCTGTCCACTAAAAACCAACCTCGTTCCCAGATTCATCGTCCTCTTAACCAGCGGCTGGGAAAGAAAGACTCTGGACAAATCCAAGAAAGACCATATTTTGATTGGCTGTTGGAAAAAGGGTTTCATTTCCTGCCATTTAACCGGATGTTAGTTTTTGAGGGAAAATTGAAAATTGTTTGTCGAGTTTTATGCTTCAGAAGCTATTGACCCCTGCGAATTGTATATTATATTCTTTAAAGCCTCATAATGAGCTTTTTTTCGGAAGAGTTCAGCTTTCCTAACCTCTCGAGAGCGTAGTCCCATGCGTCGTGGAAATGCTTTACGTTAGATGAAGAAGCCATATTTCTAAAAATTGCCTTTCCACGCATACTCAGAAGACCGTTCACGCACGCGCAGTTATTCAACCGGAAGCAGAGTTTTCTTCAAGAGACTGCGCATGCGTGATTTTCTCCGTTTAATTTGGTTTAGGGACTGGGGATTGCATTAGTACAGTTTAAAGGGCAAGCGCAAACACCTACTCTCTCTCTTTTATCTACACCTGCGTCAATTCTGGGTTTTTACTTCGTGTAGAAGAGGCACATGACGTAACAAAAGCTCTAGGGGTCTTTAGGGATTTAGAATTCTGATTAGGTATTAATTCACGATTTTTGTTCTATTGTTTTACGTCATGTTTGTCTTCTACACGAAGTAAAAGCCCAATTCTGTAGACACTTGTTTTTTTGCTTGCGTATACGCGTGTTTGAGTTTTTAGCGTGAAATACTTTAGCACTGCGTTTTCAAGAAATTTACATCGTCTTACCTAAACGAGTTGGCAGATGAATCATATCCATAAAGTGGAAACGTGAAATCAAAGGTGTCGTCTTCAATATGATTCTCAGCATTCCGCAGAGACTTCAGAAATTTACCAAACAAAACTTTAGTTTCTTTGTGGCAACAGCTTGACAAAGCAGCCTTTAGAATCCCAGAGAACATTCCATCTACGGTCAAACCAGGGATTCCTTTATTTCTGGTTTGATAAAGGATAGTGTAAGGCGAGTAGGTATGCCAAGCAATTGAGACCGCCAGTCCTTTTTCGCAGCGATAATCTAAAGAAAAATTCTTTGCCAAGTCTGTGTAGTACGGCATCTTTGGAGATGTCCTTTTGGAGCCTTCCAGTGCGAGTGCAGAGAAGGGTACATGAAATGACGAATCTGAGTGGTTTCTTTTCGACCAGTAAGGCAAAAATCTCGCGTTGGTTTGCGGAGAAAGCTCCAAGAGAGAAAAAGTTAGTAAGAGAAGGGGTAACATGATCTTTATCAAATCTACCTCACCCAGGGAATCTACAAAGAAAATAAACGCAACATTAACACTGTCATTTTGGATAATTCACTATGTTAAGAAGGATTCTATGAACTTTTCGTTTTTGCACCTTTTGATCTTGTTAAATTAACCTAACAGTTGGTCTTCGTTTTGGAATTCTTTCTTTTTGTCGTTTAGCCGAGGATTTCCAGACACACGGGCTTTGGAGATTTTAGTTACTTTTCAACGAAGAAGGGCTTTCGGTTTCTGTTTCAGTTAAGTTCTCGTTTTTTTTCTTTAGTCTTTTCAACCAGCTGGAACTAAATTGCACCCCGCTCCATATTTAACGTCGATAACTCGTAACAGTAATTCAACTGGCAAACCTGAGGTCAACGGTGCGCTCATTTTACTCCCCCTTCTCCATCAGTGCTCCGTTTTACAGGTATTTAAAGCTAATTAGCTACACGGAAAGGAAAGAAATCAAAACAAGGATGCGAGATCTGGGAATCGAACTCAGGACCTCTTGCACAAAGGTCGCGCACTAACCGACTGTGCCATCCTAATGTGTCTTCGGTTGTCGGTGACCTCAAATTCATCCCCGGGTTGCTTTCTTAGAAACCACTAGGCAACTTGATGTCTCCTTGCGGTTGAAATTTCCACCGCTATGTCGTTTAATTGAAAATTCACTTTCTTTATATCCCCGCAAGCTTCAGAATGACCGCTTGTTCACTTGATAACTCCAATTACTGTTTAAAGGAATAGAGGACGTTTTCCGTGTTACCATAGCCTCATCTAAGCAAGAGGGGGAGTTGGGAGAATTCGAGACAGCTATGCAAACCCCAGATGCAGTCGAGGGTTTGCATAACTGTCGAGAATTCTTCCAACTCCCCCGAGTGTTTAGATGAGGCTAAGTAAACACGAAAAAAGAAACCTGTAACGCTTTTATAAAACATTTCTCAAAGATAATTCAACAAATGAAGGAAAAAGCTGGTTTTTAAAGTTCTTGATTGAAACAGATTTTCTTGACACAGGCTCATATTTCCTACCAACCAATCAAACGCGCGTCTGACAATACATAACCAATCAAAATTCGTGTGATATCACAGACGTGTCTCCATACTCTCACCTAAACACAGCTATTGACTAATGAGAGTGTGCGTACTATCCTAATTATTTTGTAATGTTCCATAGGAAATCATTACTTTTGAACGATTCTTTTGAGAAATAACGACTCGGAAGAATTAAAATAATAACCTCCGTTACGGAGCGTTACCAATAACTTCTGTTACCAAGTATTGAAAAAAATGTTCAGAACAAACAAACAAACACCTCATTGTTATGACAAAAATAGAACAGTTTTGAGGTTACACAATAGATGGAACGCTATATGACACAATTTTGCATTGCAAAATATCTCTTTCTGTTACTACTGCTCTCTGTAAGACACACGTGGCACAGAGATTTCAACGAAGGAGCTCTTTCTTAAGCTCCAATTTACGTTTTTTCGACATATTTACGAAGGTAAATACACTGTCTTTACTTCATACAAATGTACCCTTCACCACCTTAAAGACTCCACACAGCAGGGGACATGTTCAGGGCAAGGAAATGATTCCAAGAGTTCAAGTGATACTGATTGGTTGGATTCCTGCCATTGAAAGTACTTACTAATCCATAGGTTACCTTATTTTCGCAAATTGATACAAGTTCCCCGCTCTTAGACAAATGGCACCCAAAACAAGCGCCCAAATACAAGTTCAATTAAGCACATTCATTACTTCACCGACAGTCCCAGCTCTCAATACCGAAATAAAACCATATTTTTCTGGCTAAGTCATCACAAAGAGCCATTTGGAGTCAACGCATCTTGGAACTTCTTTGAAGCTGGCCATGGCAAAGGTCCCTGTGATGGTGTTTGAGGCTCGTCTTCAAGCTCGGTTGCTTTCTGCTTTGTTTCCAAGGAGACCTGTAGTGCAGCTCAATTAGAAATGGAGAGATTTGGAGAGCTGAAACCTTTACCAGGTACAATATCTGTTCACGCTGTTACAGCCATCTTTCTGATCTTTCGTGGGTAGGTCATCACAAGAAAAACATCATGTCACTGACAGCAGTGCTTCACAAATGGCAGATTCAATCCAGAATTGCCTTGCTTGTGGAAGCAGCACATGCTCAAAGAATGTCCGGAGGACGTAGAGGTCGCCCCTGTCGCTGGAGACTGCTGCTCTGTCCGATGATACATGGTATGTGGGCAAAGTATTCATCGGGGAGTTGATCTGACCGATAACGATGCTCACATATCATTCATGCAAGACTCCACAAAGCAACCTGGATTTCATGAAGTGGCCGACCCCAGCTGATAAGCCTGGATTCTCTTCAAGCCTGTACTGGCTGTTATTGATTCTCCTATCCCTTGAAGAAAATCCCAGCGACAGTACAAGCAGAACGGGGGATACTGAGTCGATGATTGAAAGCTTGTTTGCTCGCCACCAAGCAAACATGTAGCTAAACTGTTTATACGTTTTGTTATTGGTTCCTGATCGATGTAAGCGGCAAAAATTGGCCTCATAGCAACACAGATGATATGAGAGTCACCACTATTGAGTAACCTCCGTTGCCATTAACGTTACCAGTTTTTCCTACAAGTTATGAGGCAGAGTGATCATGTAGTTATTTTTCTCACGTGAGATAATCTCAATTAGTATCACCCAACTAGTAGACTAATGCAAATCCCGCATTTTGATTGGCTACGCAACAAGAGGACTATTAGTAATAGTCCTAGAGTAGCGAAAAGCGTGACGCTTTCTTTCGTTTTATTCCCAAATAAATATTTCTTCAATTTGCATTTGCTAACTTTATTATTGGCTTTTCTGTCCGACTAGTTGGGTGATACTAAAACTATTGACCCGTGGCCCTTGAGGGCGAAGGGTCACTAAATACTAGATTTTTAGCAGTTATGTTGGTAAAAGGAAATAAGATAAGAAAAAATTGACAAGACAGAACTGGAAATATCTTCATTGGGCCTAGAAATTCACCGTCAACTTTATCGGAAAAATGCCTACCATATAACGTTGCTTTAGATAAAGCAAAAACGGACTATTACAGCAACAAGATAGAAAAATCTAATAGTAATGGGTTGTTCCGAATGATTGATGGGCTATTCAAAGTGAAGTCCATCAGCCCACTTCCATCTCATGTGTCTCCACCCGAACTTGTAGAGTCATTTAGCAGACATTTCAATGACAAGATTAAGAAGCTGCGTGAAAGTCTGTCCTGCTCAACTAGGTCAATGATGAAACATGCTATACCACCTTAGGAAGTGTCTTGTAAAAGTTCATTCAATTAGTTTTCTGCTGTTTTCAAGTGTTTCATAACTGTAATGGTACTTAAGTCAACTGCAAAGTCATGCCTTCTAGACCCAATTCCAACACGCTTAGTGAACTTCAACACATTGATTTACTGGCCACCCCATCACAAACATCATGAATTCGTCTTTTGCCTCAGGGGTTTTCCCTAGCCCGCTAAAAGAGGGTGTGGTACATCCTTTTTTTAAGAAACCTGCAAAGGATTGGCAGGCCTTTGCCTCTTACTGTCCAGTCACCAACATTGCATTCTTATCAAAACTAATGGAACGAGTTGTGGCCATTCAAACTCTAAACTATCTTGTTAAGGAGGGCCTGCTGGCAAAAAATGCAATCTGCCTACGGACAGTTCTGTAGTACGGAGACGGCCCTTCTCCGAGTGGTTAATGACATCCTTGTATCTATCGACTCAAGGCAACAGCTGATTTTGGTGTTGTTAGACCTGTCTTCAACCTTCGACCACTCCCGCCTACTTGATCGACTCTGTCACCGCTATGGATTTGGTGGTACTATCTTGGACTAGTTTCTTTCCTACCTAACAGGCCGGTATCAGTCAGTTGCTGTGAAAAATGGAGTATCTTCCAGTAAACCTCTGGCTTTTGGTGTGCCGCAAGGCTCGGTCTTGGGGCAGATGCTATTCTCCTTGTATTTTTCTCCGTTGGAGGAGGTTATCAATAGCCACAATATAGACTGTATGATTTATGCGGATGACACCCAACTTTACTTACGGATGCAGTCTGGTGAAGACCGTGCTACCCCATTAGCAAAATTTGTCTGAACTCTGCATCAGGGATGTCATAATTACTTGGTGAGCAATAATGCTCTGATTTGCAATCCTGGCAAGACTGAGGGTGTTCATTTCTCCTAAAGGTTTACAAAGACGGAAGTATTACAAGGCATAGAAGTAAATGGAATTGTAGTTCAATCCGTCAATTCAGTTCGCAATCTATTGTAGGAGTAGTTTTAGATAGGCATCTGAATTTTTCTGCTTATGTAAATAACATTTGTAAATCAGCATCGCTTTCTATACGGAACACTGGTAGAATACGTAAATATCTTAATCAATCTGGTGCTGAAAGATTAGTGCATGCCTTTGTCACTTCTAAGTTAGAAAGTGGCAATGAACTACTTTATTGCCTTCCTTCAACACAAATTGAAAAGCTACAGAGAATTCAGAATTCAGGAGCCCGCTTAGTAACAAGGACAAAGAAGTTTGATCACATATCTCCTGTCCTTCAGGACTTACATTGGTTAACTGTGAATTATAGGATAATCTTCAAGATACTACTTATAATATTTAAAGCTCCGGCTGAGGGGCTTTGCCCCTAGTTATCTTTCTGAACTTCACTCCCTACAGGCCGTCCTCCAATCTAAGATCAAGTAAGATCTTGCTGTTCCCAGATGTAGCGTTTATAAATTGGAATGACCAAAATATTCTGAACTTTGCAGAGTTTATTTATCGTACATTTTTACTTTATAGTTATACGAAAGGACTTTTGTAGGAGCCCTTTTGCTTTTGTAAACAAAAAGACATCACTACGTT
>NC_090888.1:67439895-67452395 GCF_036669925.1 Montipora capricornis | reverse complement strand
TAGGACCTGGTCAGAGCTTTTCTCTGTCCTTGTGTGGGCCCATTTCCATCAGTAGGGCTAACGCTCACATGGTTCATATGGGATACAAATCTAGCACTTCACCTTACACTCTGTTCAGTTAACTCTGTTTAAAATATGAGTGCTACACGGCCAACGTTTCCATAAACGTAACATTTCCTTGTACTTGTACATGTTCATTGCCCTGACTTTAAGATCTTCAGTTCCCACGGCCTGCTCCCGTCTGACCTTGTAGCTCAGTCCGAAGAGCGGCGGAGATCTGACCCGAAAGTCGTGGGTTCAATTCCCACCCTGGTCAGAGTTTTTCTCTGTCCTTGTGTGGGCCCATTTCCATCAGTAGGGCTAACGCTCACATGGTTCATATGGGATAGAAATCTAGCACTTCACCTTACACTCTGTTCAGTTAACTCTACGGGAAAGAATGTTAATCGTTTGTCGTTTTCAAAGTACAACAACGTACTTTTTAGCCAAGAAACCTCCGTCGTTGGTTTTTTAGTTTTGCTGTAATATTTAACTGAATATTTGGATTTCATCTGTCGGGTCAGGAAGCCTTCTTTGTCGGGTTCCTGAGAAACGTATCTACCTTATCACATGAAATTTTCGCGACACTCAGCACGTTAATTAAAAAAAAATCGCGAAATTTAAGTGACGCGAAAATTAAATGTCGCGAAAATAACATGACGCGAAAATTAAGTGACTCACATTGTGTCAATAACGAAAACAGCGACTTTTTTACACACGTTTATAACAATCATTTTGAGTTATTCTGTGGTAATAAAGATTTCCCTAATTTAATATTTGCACAAATTTAGTCGCATTTACCTCTTCGTCGAATTCTAATGCTTAACACAGGAAGTTTTAGTTATTGTGGAAATCTTTCTATATTCGTTAGCAATCATCCTCTCAAATTTCAGAGAAATTGACCGGTCCGCGAATATTTTACGAGTTTTTTTCAATGGGATGTCCAAAGGCCAAGTGGATGTTATGCATAATAGGGGAAGTTCGCGCGATCAAGTTGCGCGTGTGACCCGTTATAAATATTTTTTCACAAAATGTTCCCGATTCGTCAAGTATCACCACAGAAGACAAGAACATCATTTGAAAAGCTTATTCTATGCAAAAAATAGGTTCTGGAGGTAATTTTGAAAGTGGAAATCAAGTTTACGCTGCATGGTATATTATATTTAACTGGATATTTATTTAAGTTAACACAACAAAAAGACGCTTACCTTATTTTGACACGAAAATGCTTTACCATTGCCATAAAAAACTATCCAGTTAAACTCGCAAATTACACAACATGATGAATTCATAAAGGCCACCTTGTCCAGCGAAATATTTTTTGAAACAAACAACATATTTGCTATTAGAGGCAAAAAACCCTTCCTATTTCATTATGTGCGTGAAGACAAGAAACTCAATCGTGTCAAATTACACTCCGTGTCAAATACGCAACTAAATAAATTTCCCACCAGTGTTCAGCATCAAACCCTTTCCTTGAATTATCAAGTAAAAAATGGGCAACAAGCTTTCTTTCAAATAATTTTTGACTAACAAGAATTGGTGAAATTTCCAATTGTTACCAGAAGACTGTGCAGAATTGAGTACAAACCAATTCTCGGTTTTCACATGACGTCACGACCGCCATGTTGGTGCCCTAAACAAAGAAAAGGCGGCCATGTTGGTGCCCCGACCAAATCCTCCGGGAATTTAACTCTATTGTTATGCAAACGCTTCCTTTTGTTTTCGTTGAAAAACATGGCTGTTGATCACGTGAGTGAAAACCAGCAATAAGCCATGCCAGATAACAGGGTTCACAGATCCAAGTTTTTCAATTCCTTTTCTGTCTTTGTTAAACCCATATGTTACTAGAGAATTTTCCATTTGATTTCAGTGTTGTACAAAACACCACACTTGTACAATATTAGGACAACAGCTCACTTTGATTACCGCTCGACGGGCGACAGATTGTTGTCGAAGTCCATTACTCGTCGATTTTAAGATTTCACCGCCTGTCTTGTTCAGTATCCAATTGACTTGCCATTATTGAGCTTCATAAGGGTATATTTTGTTCAAAGATCCACTAAAACGCCATTCGCGTTACATGACTTTCGACGCCATTGCCGGTTACGTTAATCGTTCTACTGTGTCCACAAGCGAAATATACGCATTTCCCACTACTCTCTCGATCCTAAGAAAATACGCGCAGAAGGCTCTATGCACAAAGACACCACTTAGCAGGGGAGTGACAGGGAAGACTTTTGTCGACACGGTAAAAACAAGCAAACAAAGAAATTAAATAAAGTAAAACGAACTAGACGCTCTAAGAGCGTAAACTGGGTTGCCTATGGTACGAAGGGACTGAGTTGGGTAGTACTAAACTGCAGCATTAAGACCATTTAAGGGGTCACCCGACAAAGGCCCTTTGGCTCCCATGTTCATACGAAGAAACAAATCCTTTTCTGAGGTTAAAAACCTGGCTACCGGCCTATTAATCATTTGTCAGAAAGAAGAAATTCCTGTCATCTTTAGAAAAAATAGACACGCATTGCTTACGTGTGGTAATGAAGTAACACAGCACTTTATTCCATATTGCCAACTGAGCTGCGTTTTGTCTTCCAGGAGATTCAAGTTGTCTTTGCCTAATATGTAGGTCTAACTGAGTACACGATATTGTTTTGGTATTGTACTGATATCATTGTAGTGCCATGGTAGAAGTCTTAGATAAATAGCCCCCTGAGAAGACATGTGGTTACTAGCAAAGTACTGAATCCAGAAAGATTGAACAAAATAAAATGGAATCGAGAAACATTGGCTTCTGGGTTGACATGTTGATCATTTTTAAGTTCCTTCACAACTTCTTTTAATCACAAGTGTTAGCGTGCACTCTGGGCACCTGACAGGTTCACTGTAGTTATCCCTAGGGGTCCGGCGGGGTTAGTATCTGGATGGGCGACCTAAAAGATATACTACTTGGTAACAGAAGCATTAACGCTCTCAAATGCGAACCAAGCAAGGTACAGATTTTGTTAGCTTGCTTTATGCAAAACAAATATTGATGCAAAAGTAAATAAATATTGACACTCAGTTTTTAGGAAGAGCAGAAGGAAGTTTTCAGGACGGTCGATCGAGAATAAAATATTTTGCCATCGGTAACAAAATTTACGACATGAAAACAACATTAATTTTGAACCACGAATATAAAAAGTTACCATCAGCGAAAAACATTTTGGGAGATTTTTGTTAAGTTGAATTTTGTTATTGTACTTTTGGCTGCACCGAGTAAATCGCACATCGAATTCAGCGGGCGCCGTGATCAAGTTACCGTAGCATGTTTACTCGCGAAACAGTGAAGCATCTGTGTCAAATGATGGCAAGATACCGGTTTTTTGTTTTTATTAGTTTTCTTTTTCTTTCAAGTGTTATAAATTTTGACAAGAAATGTACGAATTCAACACAAAGATCACAATCGCTCAACTCTTGAGGTTGACCATTGTTTCTGCAAAGTCAAAAATTTACTCTCCAAGACGAGGTTATTTATCACCAAGTAATTCCATCGTTTTTGGGAATAGCAGCTACTTTATTTATTATTTCAGTATCAGCGTCACAATTTTTTGCCGATTTTGGGGCTCGTTTTGTTGAAACTCAAGCACGCTTCCAACAGGCCTGTTTATTTTCGTGACTTATGCGCTACCACAGAAAATCTCCCCGTATCACATTTCAACACATGTATGCAAATTTGTTAAGCTCGAATATTACACAACATGATAAATTTACAAAAGCTGGAAATTTAACAGAAATCTTTTCCAGCGAAACATTTATTGAAACAAACAACATATTTGCTATAAGAGGCAAGAAACCCTTCTTATTTCAGTTGTGTGCTTGCAAAGGAAGCACACAATCACATATGCAATTAAATCAATTTCTCACAGTTCACATCAAACCCTTTTCGCAAGAACCTTGACCGTAAATAATAAAGCACAAAAGAGACAACAAGCTTTCATTCAAATAATTTTTCACTGTGACGTCACATTTCCAATTTTTTTTTCACCTTTGCTGAGTTGTGTCATAAAATGAATGTAACTTGCCAGACAACTTAGCTGCGACTTCAGTAAACACAGTGATGCATTCAAGGCGTTCGATTCCTTCAATGTTTGTTAAAGCCATAAAAGAATTGCCATTTGACTTCAGTGTTGTATGTAATACCAAGTTAAAGCTTACTTGATATCCAACGGCGAAAAATGAAATTGTTATCAAAGACCATTACTCGTCGCTTTAAAGATTCCAGATATTTATTTTTCATCGCCTAAGTTGTTTATCCAATTGACGTTCCATTCTTGAGCTTCATAAGGGCATATTTTGTTTAAAGATGCTCTAATACGCCATTCGCGTTACAACGACTTTCAACGCCATTCCAGGTTAGTAATTAAATGTCCTCCCGTGTGCACCAGAGAAATCTACGCATTACCCCAGCCCCTTCAAACCTAACAAAACACACACAGAAGACCCTGTGCACAAAGACACCACTAAGCGGGGTAGTGACAGGCAAGACTTTTACCGACATGGAAAAAAATTAGAAAACGACGAAATGCAACTCAGATTCCGACAGGGTTTGGCAACCCAGTAATGAGTTCAAAATGAAACGGATAACATTATGGACTCAAACTTTCCGTAGCTCACTGAAATGCACAAACGTACTGCTTTAGGTAGCTTTCTTTCGGTAGTAACCGTTCATTAAGTCAATTTGTATCATTTATGTCTTCGGATACCGCACAATTGACTCTCATTCCGTTTTCGTTTTTGAGCATAAGTATACTGATTTGGTTTGAAATTCTTTGAAATTCTGTCATATTTTTGCTCTACTACTACCTTTTAAAAGCGTGCTCTTGAAATGAAACGGTACGCCAAGTCGTACATGCATTTCAATGAAACTGACGTGCGTTTTGTAATGTAAACAATCACAAAAATAAGTCTCGATACCTTTCGCATTACAGTGGAGTACATTTCTTGCACCTAAAATATTAACTTGTCGTGTGAATCACAATCTACTTTGACAGAAACCTGAACATATTTAATATCGTATTAATTTCAGTCTTGAAATCGTGATAGAAAAGTCATTTGCATAAACCAGTATGCATTAAACTGTGTTTGAATTGAGGAATATATACTTCACTTGCGGATTTTTGCCCTCAAATACGATTTTCAGTCACTTTTAATACTTCTGAAGGATAACTTCGCAATTTTTAAAGCTTTCCAAGCGACAAGCCGAAAATTTGTCAGTTCGACGATTCGGCATGAATAATAAGCATCAGTTTGCGTTCAAATTTCGCGTCATTTAGCTCGCTCAGGTTACAAACATTTCTGATATTTTCGGAGGGAAGCGTTCCGAGTTCGAGCATGAGACTTTACACAGAAAATGACTAATAGCAATATTTGCGTTTTGTAATGTAAACAATTGTTAAACGATAAAAATTGTAGCTACGATTATTTCATGGCGGTTTACTCTTTAGTATAGTTGCGATCAGAATGTGTCTTCTCCTAAGGTCATGAATTTGGCTTGGAACAGATGTCGAGAAAGGTGTTTGGTGCGCTAGGCCAACTAAGTTTTTCATTGGGAATGTTTTAATACGTTTTTGGTGTCATTACGGTTATTCGTGTTTCACTCAGTGATGTTTTTACCCTAACGAAGTCTTTTACTGTGTTTTTGAATGCAACTTATTTTTAGTTCACCTCTGGGCCTTTTTTTAACTCTTTCTGTCGGTTCCAGATCACATTCATGACAACAGCGGTCTTTTTTGGGTTCTCAATAAGTGTTTTTAATCTATATTCTAATATTTCTAAGTAATTAAAAATAACACCTGTAATTGTAGTTATTGTCCTGTTCTGCCTGGAACATGTATGCCAGATAAAGTTATGGAAAAGGCGGCGCTTCACGCTCGTCCTTTCCTCCTTTTTGTCTATTGTTTAACTGTGTTATGTAATAATCGTAAATCGCCATTTTCTCCGTAAATTTGCTGTGTAACTTGGTTCTAGTTATTGTAACTCGTTCCTTGAAATTTTTGTAACTTGTCGTACTCCGTTCGTGCTAGTCTGATGTTGACAAACCTGTAAGATCTCGTCGAGACAAACGACTTTCTTTGTTGTGGTAAAAATATGTTAATGTGCTGACGCGCAGGCGTAGTGCAACTTGCAGTCGTCATTTTGACGTGTGATTGGCACTTGATTGTTCAGTCAGATTAGGAACATATAAATAGAGCTGTATACCTAACAAATAGAGAGTTAAGCAAGGACTAGTCGAAGATCGACCCGAGAAGACCAATAAAGATAGGAAACAGCTGGAGTGTTGAGGAGTCTAGACTTCCCCCGAAAGATTATCCTTCAACACAATTACAAAAATAAGTCTCGATACCTTTCGTATTGCAGTGGAGTACATTTCTTGCACCTAAAATATTAACTTGTCGTGTGAATCACAATAAAAAAATCTCCTTTGACAGAAACCTGAACATATTTAAGAGCGACTTCCTGTAAATACTACGGATAGGTGTGCAAACTGCAAAAATCGAATTCCCTCAAACTTTTTCACAAGGAAGCCCTCTGGAAACTATTTAAGAAAATGCAACTTCTAGTTCGTTTAGATTTATATTTTTCAAGTAAAGCGATTTTGTAATTTTTACCCTTGGGAAGCCCTCGAACCACTGAAAAATGTTCTTCGTATTTGTGAATCGTGTAAGAAAACTAAAACAAATATCAAAACTATTTCGATATTACACAATTCAATGACCCTTCCTTTACAAAGTACCGTTATTAGAATTGGAAAAGATTCAAACCTGAATTTTTTAAAAAAATTTCAAATTTACCCTCCTCAACAGCATTATCAGAAAGCTCGATTTCGGCAAATTTCAACGGCAAACCTCTCTACCTGGTACATGGATTGCACTGTAAAAATGGTATTCTATAGAAAGAGTAAGGCTTCCTCTATCGTTCTGTGAAACAAAATTTTTGAGCTACTCAAACTGCGAATTTTGACGAGCGAAAATATTTACGGTACTCGTTTGAAGTTTATGACCTTTGAACTTACAGTTGTCTTCTGTTCATGAATACAAAAGCTAACCTAAACAACTGTTGAAGTTTTAGACTGAATGCGACGCTTTCCCCCGTTTAAATGATTTGTAGTTATTCTTTATCTTCTATTCTTTATCGAAAGTAATATTTTTTACGCTGAAAAGGAGTGCTAACTTGTTTGCGAGATATCTGGATGCCGCGTACCGCGCACCGGTGGCTCAGTTGGTTGAGCACCGTGCTGTCACGCGGGAGGTCGTGAGTTCAACTCCGGACGGCCGGAAGTGAATAAATAAATAAATAAATAAATAAATAAATAAATAGATGCCGGTAAGGAGGATTGGACTAGAGGATTACTTTCCAAAAAATACCACCTGACCTTCATGTAGCACAGGTAAATCTTTTAAGTCCTTATTGTTGCCTGGATTCTCTTGAACGACTGTAAACACAAGAGAGTTTTTTGCAACGGTAAATGATCTTGCACTGTTAACGATCAGGTCAACTGTCTTAAAGTAAAATGATATAAGCTTGATAAAAAGTATGGTCACTTTGTTAGCAGCTCAGAAAAACGAAAACGTAAAAACGAGGCTTCTGACGAGTTCTTAGGGGAGGCTAAAACTGTCTTTAATAGGATAATATCTTTATAACTACTCCTCAAATTTACGTGCTCCGGGTCAATAAGTCACAATAATAATGGCGGCCAGTAATAAGCAGGGACTATGGTGACAATCCCATGACTCGAGAAAGTCTCCAAGTAAGGACAAGTGGGGAGCTTTTCGTCGCCCCTTGATGTTTCTCATGTCAATATCAAAATGTTCACAAATCGAACGGCCGGACCATAGCTACACTCAGCTCCCGCAGTTTACCTGAACCATGCATGTCACATAGATAGAAAACGTCCAAAACAATTGGGTCAGTCTCAGTGCCACCTCGTCTAAGACCATGGTGCGCACATTTTCGTGCGCGAGTTCCTCTTCAGCTGCCATAACGTCTTCGTCTTGTTCAGGTTCCTCTCCAAACGTTGGTTGTATAGATGTGTACCAGCGTCACTGTGCTTTGCAAAATCACCTGTTCTACGGGAAATGCGAGTTTCTGCCTGTTAGAGAGACTCTCATGGACAAAGCTAAAGTTCTCTATCACGATAAACTAGTGTACGAGGCCAGTGCTCTGCCTCTTGTAAGAAGTTAACACGGTTTAGTGAAGCTCAGAGGTGGTATTTAGAAAGCAAATTTAAAGTTGGACAAGAAACAGGACTGAAACTTGATCCAGTGGATTTGGCGCGGGACATGCGTTATGCACGGAACCAACAGGGGGCAAGACTGTTCACAGTGGATGAATTCTTGACCGCGCAGCAAAAAAAGTCGTAATTTTCAAGAATAGCCTCCAAACTGCGGCACTCGCATTCAGACGACCCAGAATCTGAACAAGACGAAGACGTTTGTCTGAGCTGGTAACAAAGTGACCATACTTTGTATCAAGCTTATACTATTTTGCTTTAAGACAGTTGACCTGGGGCCGGTTGTTGGAAGCCTGGTTAGCGCTAACCGTTGGTTAAGAGGTATCAAATCCTATACGTTTCCATGGTATTTAACGCTGGTTAGCGCTAACCATGCTTCGAGCAACCCGGGCCTGATCGTTAACAGTGCAAGATCAGTTACCGTTGCGCAAACCTATCTTGAATTTTGCGCTGTGCAGCCGTTTGTGACTCGCTGTCTTAATATAGTGATGTTTACAGTCGTTCAAGAGAATCCTGGTAACAATAAGGAGTTAGAAGATTTACCTGTGCTACATGATGGTCAGGTGGTATTTTTGGAAAGTAATCCTCTAGTCCAATCCTCCTTACCGGCATCCAGATATCTCGCAATCATGTTCTTAGGCAATTTTGGCCTGTGATAAAGTTCAGTAGTCATGATTAAATCTCCGGTACGTTAAACTTTCTTCCTGTTTCGTTGCTTTGGTTTGATTCACAAGAGATATTAACATTTCGGAAAAATACCAAAATACCAAACGGATTTCGAGTCGCATGTAAGCCCGACAAAGGGGAGGGGGGGGGGGGGAGCGGAAAGGGGGCATGTAAAAATGACCTCGAAATATCTTTGCCACATTATCCAATTTTAACAAATTGAACATGGACTTGCATTGACGCACGTGCCACCAACGATTTGAGAATAACTGCAGGTGACCACTGTAACGAGAGTTTCAAAATTTTGTAAACCTATTTCACAAGAGTCTTTATCAAGTACAGGGTCTCAAAACATTGTCATGTCAAAAGATATAGTAAGTATATTTTGATGACTATTATCGTCACGCCATCTTACCGCTATCACACCCGGTGTGACGCTGCTGAGTAAATCAAGCCATGCATGTGGACTGTAAGTCAAAAACTGTATGTTGTTTTGAATCTGAGAAAATTACCATTTTGTTTTAATGGGAACACTAGAGTCCTTGCAGCAAACGAAATAGAACTTAGATGGAATAAATTTAATACAGTATTCACAAATTTCCGCTTCAGTAAACAAATACGCACGTATAAGTTAGCACTCCTTTTCAGCGTAAAAAATATTACTTTCGATAAAATTGCCCGCACAAGATAAAGAATAACTACAAATCATTTAAATGGGGGAAAGCGTCGCATTCAGGCTAAAATTTCAACAGTTGTTTAGGTTAGCTCTTGTATTCATGAAGACAACTGTAAGTTCAAAGGTCATAAACTTCAAGCGAGTACCGTAAATACTTTCGCTCGTCAAAATTCGCAGTTTGAGTTGCCCAAAAATTTTATTTCACAGAACGATAGAGGAACCTCACTCTTTCTATAGAATACCATTTTTACAGTACAATCCATGTACCAGGTAGAGAGGTTTGACGTTGAAATTTGCCGAAATCGAGCTTTCTGATAATGCTGTTGAGGAGGAGGATAAATTTGAAATTTTTTTAAAAATTCAGGTTTGAATCTTTTCTAATTCTAATAACGGTACTTTGTAAAGGAAAGGGTCATTGAATTGTGTAATATCGAAATAGTTTTGATATTTGTTTTAGTTTTCTTACACGAGTCGCAAATACGAAGCACATTTTTCAGTGGTTCGGGGGCTAAATTACAAAATCGCTTTACTTGAAAATTATAAATCCAAACGAACTAGAAGTTGCATTTCCTTAAATAGTTTACAGAGGGCTTCCTTGTGAAAAAGTTTGAGGGAATTCGATTTTTACATTTTGCACACCTATCCGTAGTATTTACAGGAAGTCGCTCTTAATATCGTATTAATTTCAGTGTTGAAATCGTGATATATAGAAAAGTCATTTGCATAAACCAGTATGAATTAAGCTGTGTTTGAAATGAGTATTTATTACACATAACATGAGAATTTTATTCCATAAAGCTCATTTGTACAAATCTATACGCTTTATTTTCACATGTGAAAAAGACCTATACAGCCAATCAGAATGGCGTACAGCTATTTCACATGTGAAAGTATAACCAATCAGCGATAGCGTAAAGGCGTTTCCATGCCAATCACTCGTGCATCTCGTGCAAATCGTGCAAATCGTGCAAATCGTACTTTGTTATTGAATTAAATTAAATTTGCATTTGGTTCTATTGTTAGTGAGTTTTTGTTTCTAATTCGCGTTCAGAAAACTATTTTAATGAAAATTCTCATGTTATGTGTAATAAAGAGTTTACGACATAGAAAGTGCTTTGTACGGGGTTTTATTCACTCGTTGTTTGTGTCAAAAACCCTCACTCGCTCGTTCCTCGCTCGTTCGGGTTTTTGACACAAACAACTCGTGCATAAAACCCCGTACGCCGCACTTTCTATGAAGTAAACTATTTATACTTCACTTGCGGATTTTTGCCCTCAAATACGATTTTCAGTCACTTTTAATACTTCTGAAGGATAACTTCGCATTTTTTAAAGCTTTCCAAGCGACAAGCCGAAAATTTGTCAGTTCGACGATTCGGTGTGAATAATAAGCATCAGTTTGCGTTCAAATTTCGCGTCATTTAGCTCGCTCAGGTTACAAACATTTCTGATATTTTCGAAGGGAAGCGTTCCGAGTTCGAGCATAAGACTTTTCTGTAGCAATATTTGAAGAATATGAAGTAAAAAAACATTAAGAATATGGTACCAGGTCAAATATCCATTTTCCGCCACCATGTTATGCGGCCTTTGATGATGTTCTTTAAAGAGCTTATAAAATCACAATTTTAACATTTCCGTAAAAAGTATCGAAGTAGAAATGGATAAGAATGGTTGTTCTTATTTTGTGTCAAGTTTGGCGCCAACTGAATTCATTTTAAGACTTCACCGATGCTTGGTTCTCGCAGCAAATTTTGGGCAATTTGTCAAACAGAAAACCGCACTTTAACCGCGTTTTCAAATTTTCGCAAATTTCTCAAAAAATAAGAATCGCTGAAATGTGGTTTTTGAAAATAGTTCACTAAAGGGTATCTTTGGGCAAAATATGAGCTATCCGCCAAAATGGTCGTTGACGGACGATTCTCGATTCTTACAGGCAGCTATTCTTAAAAGCGTAAACTGCCTCAATTGGTCGGTTAGAAACAAAACACGAAAGTGCGAGAAGTAACTGTTGTAAGAATTAAAACCTCACCTCAACTCACAGAACTTTATTCTTCACAGATCATCGTCTGCAAACACGAGGCACCCGAGCATTTCGTTCGCCCTCGCGAACTATCGGCAAATCATCGTACTGCCTGCAGAGTCCGGACTTTGGTACTCTTTGTATGCGGATTGGCTCCTAAGTGTAGTCTATTGTTACATTTCTCATCTTCGGAAAAACTAAGAAGATGGCGCATGCGCAGTAGTCACAAAAACGAGTTGGGGCTTGGGTCGACCGTTTTTCATACGGATTTGTTTTCGTTGTCCCGACTATCTGGTAGTCTGGAACAGGCTAGTAGAAAATATGATGAAGATGTCGTATTAAATTTTCGAAAATCTTAAGTTTTTTTGAGGAAAGATATTGTCCCATGGAATTTCCAACAGAACTTTTCGACTGTTTCGTTGAATGGCAAGTGCCCCTGTATTTTCTGGTTTGGAAATCTCGTGTTTTACTTAATAATTATGTCAAACATTTGGGAAGCGTGCTTCATTCGGCTGCTTATTTCTTGTTTATTTCGGCAAGTTAGTTCCCATTTGGATTTAAATCTTTAGTTGTTAATTATTTTCTTTCATTAACTCTTTCTCTATGTTGTTTTGGGCTGGTCCGTGGAGTGGGTCCGAAGGGGTGGTCCCTTGGACTGGTCCGTAAAGCAGTCCGTGGAACCGGGTCCAAAGGGAACTTAAGCACATGCGTTTTTGAGACGCGGACGGCAACCCTTCCCTTCTAACTTGTCTTCACAAAACCACATTTAAGTATCTTTTCCCCATTAGAGATGATTAGTATAATCAGGCTCCTGGTATAATAAT
>NC_090888.1:67424895-67432395 GCF_036669925.1 Montipora capricornis | reverse complement strand
AAACAAATCCTGTTTCTTTTTTTGCAACAATGCTTCTAAGGTAACGATAATTGGCACTTTTACTCAACGAAGACTAGCCTGCGAGCAGGTTCTCAGTGGTTCGAGGTACACGAAGAGCCTGTGTTGTCAGCTGCGGTTTCAAAGTTAGTGGACATGTCTTCCAGGTCTTCCCATTACAATAGAGACCTTAAGCAACCACTGGAGGTGGTCGCGAAGAGGCGGCGAGGGCCGCGATGGAATGGGTCGAGGCCGCCACCTTTTGGCGCGAATATAGAAAGTTACTGCTGCGAAGCAGAAGCGGCCGCTGTTCTGTTTAGGTTGGTTGGTTGGTTTTTTGTTCAGTAGCTCAGTTTGTCTTTTGGTTACATTTATGGCAACCTTTCGAGAAACCCGAGACCTTTTAGCTGTGGCATGCTTCGAAGACATCATAGATGAGGAAGGGTTTATTTTGTTGTATGATTTGAACTCCTCCAAAAACGTCAATTTTCCTTACGACGATTCGACTTTGAGGGGATGGACGATTTAGAGTGTTTAGCTGAATTTCGAGTAAAGAAACGCGACATTCCTGCTATAGCTGCTGCCTTGCAAATACCAGATGAGTTTGTTTGTCCACAGCGATCAGTTGCCGATGGCCAAGAAGGGCTTTGTATGTTGTTACCACGACTTACTTATCCTTATAGGTACTCGGATAAGATAGCGCGCTTTGGACGACCGATTCCTGTCCGTAGAACGCTAACAAATACAGTACTAGAGTATATTTAGAACAACCACAGTCACAGAATACTAAAGTGGAACCAAACCATTCTGCAGCCAGCACAGCTTCAAACTTATGCTGATGCTATCTAATTAAAGGGAGCAGCGTTGAACAATTGCTTCGGCTTCATCGACGGGGCAGTTAGACCATTTTGTAGACCCGGGGAGTACCAACGTGCTGTTTACAATGGGCATAAGCGTGTTCACCCTTTAAAGTTTCAGTTCATTGCCCTTCCCAGTGGACTCATTGCAAACATGTATGGGCCATTTGATAAGTCAATCACAAAATAAATTTTGGTAGAAAAGAAATAAATCAACTTCCTCAGGCCCCCTTCGGCCGCCCGGCCATTCCTGACAAACACACCGAAATATCACAACACAGTGCCTTGTATCGATAGAAAGTAAGTTTCATTACTCAAAATATTCTCCATGAAATTAACACATGCCATGGCCCTTAATTTTTGACCCTCGAACAAGGAGCCTAGTTTTGTCTTTCTTTGGCTCAAAAGTACGAATTTATAAATAAACTGTTACAATCAAATATCCTTGTTTTTAGAGGGTAGACGACATGATTCAGGGATGATTGCAGAGTCCAGACTACTACCTCTCTTGGATCGTCATGCTGTGTCTCCAGTAGGCCTGCCTATGTGCATTTATGGCGACCACGCCTATCCAATCAGAGCCCACCTGATTTCCCCGTACAGAAATGTAGTGCTGATCCCTCAGATGGAGGCCTTCAATACTTCAAGGAGTCAAGTCCGAGAAGCTCTGGAGTGGCTTTTCAATGATGTTGCGACATCTTTTAACATTGGATTTCAAAGGAAATTTGAAGATAGGGTTAAGTTGTGTTGGCAAAATGTATCTGGTTTCTGCTTTTCTCCGAAATGCGATTACTTGCCTCCATGGAAATATGACATCCGATTACTTTGATTTAGACCCACCAAGTTTACAGGACTACTTTATTTAAACTTATAAGAACAGGTGGCCTACGAAGGCAAAAGCCAGATAATAGACTTCGACATGTACAAAAGAAAAAAAAGTCTTGTTGAGCTTCAGACTTGCTCTGTTAATTAAAAAAAAGAAATGAAACTAGTAAATGTCACTTATTGGCGTTGTCCAACAGCTGCAAAATAGCATTGTTCTGGTCCTGCATCATTTGCAAAATGGTGGTGTGTAGCTTTTGTTGTTCCCTTTGTGCAGCTAACAGTTCCTCCTGGGCCTTGGACTGCCGTTCGGATTCGGCTTGGCGGACTGCCAGCTTCTCTTTAAGAAATTCCAAGGTTTCGTTACCACTTCTTCTGGTTTTTTTTTGGGCTTAGATTCAGTTTCGTCCCTCCGTTTCTTGATTTCCTTGAGTTGCTCGCATGCTTTTTTCCTGATTTCCTCGCCTGCAGCCCGATATGCCACAGCTTTTTGTTTGCTAGTGAAACAAACATCCTTTGTTTCTGCCTCTTCCCATTTTTCCGATATTTCTTCCATTAAGACATCCAGTTCGCTGTCTTCCACATTCACTCCACTGAGTTTTGCTTCCTTTCTACGCTTTGCCTTGAATGTTCAAGCATCACTGGTTGAAATGCTCTCGAAGGCTCTTTTTCTTTACAGTAAACTTCACTGTGTTCACATCATTGAGGTGATCAGCAATTCCACTCCACAATTTCCCTCTATCCGCTCTCCGTGATTTATAGATCCAAGGCTCCGACAATCGTAATTCTTTTGCGAGAATAAGGTCATGAATTTCAGTCCACTCCATAATAGATCTAAAAGAAAAAAGGCTTTGTAAATCTTAAACATGAAATCTTCAAAGACCACACACTGGCCTGACTTGGCCATAAGCGGAGAGTGAG
The DNA here is from genome assembly GCF_036669925.1 of Montipora capricornis. Taxonomy (NCBI): domain Eukaryota; kingdom Metazoa; phylum Cnidaria; class Anthozoa; order Scleractinia; family Acroporidae; genus Montipora; species Montipora capricornis. The sequence goes on along the minus strand of NC_090888.1, from coordinate 67,429,798 downwards.
TGTGGGAGGCCAGCAACACAGCTTTCTGACTGGTCCATTCAACTTAGTGGTAGGTTACGTTTTAGACTGCTTGTCTTAACTACTAAAAGACGACTTAACTGGCTGACCCTTCTCAAATGCAACTCCTCCATGTCTGAGGCCGGAGTGCTGCAGCGTAGCGGGAACTATGAGGGGACGTTCATGCCTAGACACCAAAGTGATTCCTTGCTGGTACGGCGGACAGTCTGGCCCCAAAAGCAGCCTTCATGCAAGAAACGATGATAACACAACAGAAAATAAAAGCTAGCACATAAAGGCAATGATTAAAAGAAACGACATTGATGAATTACTAATTTTTGGCCATTTTCTGTAGCAGCTGCAACGGAACTTAAGAAACGAAAACGTCAAAATCTGCTTTTTCAACCCTTTGACTCCCAGGATTGATTGGTATGTAAATTCACCTCTCAATTTCAATACACTGTTCGGCAGAAACCGAGCAAGCTGAATTTAAGATTAAGCTTTTGATATGCTCTTGGCATTTTGCCACGGAACCTTTCAAATAATAACTATACGTTTAAACAAAAGAGTCATATTAGTCCCAATTACATTAATTAAGGTTTAAACTTGAAGTTAAACTCACCCACTTCCTCTTTTTGTCAAGGCGGGAAATTTTACTTCCGGTTGGCGTCCTCCAGGCCACCTTCCATGGTTGCTCAAGGTCTCTAATAACACAACGATTGCTCTTTCACAAATGTAGATTTTTGAAGACTAAAATCAGTGAGAATAAAATTTGTTCCACTAAAAGTACGGACAGAGAAGTAAAAAATAGAAAAAAATATGACTTATCTGCTGAATACCCCACCACTTATTTGCACTCGTTCTGAAAGTCGCCTCTAGCAATGACGTCGGTAAGAGGGTTCACGTTTTTCATCAAATAGAGTCATGTTTTAAAACTGGATTAGTTTTTTCTATTCTTTTACAAGTGCGCGCGGAGCCAGCAGAAGCGATTAATTCACTTTCTCTTCCTTTGATTGGATCAAGAATTGGAAGAAGAATTGTTTGTTGGAACTTTTTTCATGATCACTAAACAAAAAGTCTACGATAAACCATAATACTAACCTTTGCTAAAAACAAAAAACCTAAAAACCTACCTATCTCCTTTGCTTCGGGATTTTCAATGGACGCTTTGTTTTTGAACGAATGAACTACCTTAATAATAGCACTTGTCAACTTCGTCTCAAGAGCCTTAAAATCATGATGTGGGCGGAACATTCTTCTACTTTGACAGATCTGGTATACACCTCTCTTAAAGTATATAAATAACGTTTTGTTGATTAACAATTGGAAATTTATGTTCTTTCGGTTTGAATTGTCCTTTGATCTTCCGACTTGTGTAAACGGGCTGGACAACGGTATCAATCTACAAACTTCCAATTGTTAATCAAGAAAACGTTCTTTATTAGTACAAGTATGGTTTGGGTGTGTAGAAAAGTGGGACGGGGACGCGGGGACAGGGGACACGGGGACTTGGAGACTCGGGGACGTAGGGACTCGGGGACTCGGTGAATTTTTACCATTTGTTTAACTTTTCATCATATTTCACAAAATCCTCGTCTGTTGATCGTAACTGCGTTTTACCCCGGTTTTAAGTTCCTCATTTGTACAATGTAAAACAGAGGTGAAGTAAATATTTTCACAAAATCCTCGTCTGTTGATCGTAACTGCGTTGTACCCCGGTTTCAAGTTCCCCATTTGTACAATGTGAAACAGAGGTGTAGTAAATATATATAGAATAGTTTATTACTCGTCTTCATAAAAAGGTGACTTTCATTATACTACTTTCAAGTTACATAGTAGAGTAATTTAGGTAAAAGGAAGGGACTCATTTTTTTGCATTGTCCTTATTTGACATAGGCAACATGAACGAAACGTTGGTATGACCATTTCTCAGATCATTTTACAATTTCCCAAGTATATCGAGGCTTGAATATTTTACTTCCACTTTCTGCATCCTAACTTTTCATTTTTAATTATGCATTTCACTCGTAGTTGTCTGTGTCACGTCACATTTCTTGACTGAAGACGTCATAACGCTTGTTTTTGAGTTTGGGGGAACGTTTACCCTAAAAAAATTCCGACAACATTTTGCTTGAAACTGCTTAAAACTACAATTAACGTATAATTATATCTATTAATGAGATATCGTTCATTTTCATTATGACCTCTTAATTTTAATTTACCGTTCCCATTAAGATAGGCATATGATTAAAAGGCAGAGTGATAAAGCCTCGATAGGAGTAATAGAGCAAGGTAGCTTGACATAAGATGACTTTTCCATTCTTGTTTCCGATAAAAGACTTAACTTGAATTGTTTTCAGCCGTTAAAATCACGTGACACATTTCAGATGAAAGAGCGAGTAGAAAGCTAAGCATGCACATTTCAAGTTAACGTCGATTGGATAAATTTTTCCTCGCAAAACAAAAATATGCCAATTTATGGACATGGTCAAGCCTTAACACACTTGAGTCAAGAGTTACTTAGCTTCTGGCCCGGGGGCGGTACTTTAGGAATTTCTGGGTGGGGGATGTGCCGCTAGGACTATGGAACCCTTAGCCTATACCAGAGCTGGTTCAGCTGAATTTTGCTACCCTGTACCAGAGTTAACTCCCCAAATCCTCCCTATCATAGAGTAGCTGTTTTTCAAAAACTACTGAGGTCACTAACACAGTCTAGCCGAAACAAAACCTATACCACAATCGTTTCTCTCTCAAGAAAGGACTTATTTATACTTGTTCAGTTCGTTCATTCTTTTCCTGGTTTCCTTAGTCTGGATAAAATTTACAACCAACCGATCAGTTTCCTGAAAAATTATGCCCTGTTCTAGACACAAACGCTCTGATTTATGTACCCTGTCCTGGAGTAAACTGCTTGAAAACCATACCCTTCGCAGCGGCACATACCTACATAGCTCATATATGGCAGTACTCCCCCTCCTCCCTGGCGGGGGGCTTCTGGCCCTGTGATAACGAAAACATTTTCGACAATATCAACGGCGACAAGCCGAATTTTTCATCAAAGGTAACAAATTGAATAAGCGCCAGGAAAGATCTGTCACAATGCGGCCAACAAGGACATTGGCACGGTATTTAAACTTCAGTTACAGAGAACAAGTCATAAGGGTCAGATTTTTGTGCAACAACAACAACAACAACAACAAACGCGGCAACGTGAAATTTAAGCTGCAGTGTCAGCAATGGGCCATTAGGTCTTCTGCTTCGTTTCACAGTCGAGCTCTGTGACGGGTGGCGAGAATTAATTTTCGAGAATCCAATTTTTGAATTTCGCTGTGTATTAGCTGGCACTTGAAAAGCATACAATTGATCATTTTTGTAAAATAACATAAGCAATTCAACTTTCTTGGGGATGTTCTCCCATTTCTGAAATTCTGTACTTCGAGAATGTGTAACCATGTACCCGAATACCGTTCATTTTGGCTTGACGTATCTTCCTATCTGCCAAAAATGATGTCAACGCATGTCATGGAAAAAATGTGAAACAATCTGATTTTTTGTAACGGTCACAGAGGAGTGAAAATCAGGAAAATATCCGAATCATTGTCCGTTTTTATACTAGAGACGCGCTACCGTCTGAACGAACTTGGGCAAGACCTCCTAAGTAACATGATCTAGAATGGATCTATTCTAACTGACGAACGACTGAGATAATTAGAGGGTTGGAAACTGGAAGAGATGAAATTGGATAAAAGGCCAAAAAGTAGACAGTTTATACTACAAATCTTCAACGGACATGAATTTCGGAGGAAACAATAAACAACTGCGTTATACATTAGTAGCTTGAAGTCTTTTCTTAAAAGTAGGCCAGAGAGTTGGCAGAAACAACATCGGAATTAGGAGAATTGTTAAAACTTATGAGCTTCATAAAAAGCGCGAAAAATTGTTTAGTATTAGTTCTGCAGTAAAGTAATTGGAAGGTCTTACAATTTCTTGTATAATAGAAATGTATTTGAATTTTTCAGTAAAACCATCTTGTTTGCTAACGGTGAACGTGAAGGGTGGACATTTGCCAGTAGGTGTACATAAAGTTGCCCAATTGCAAGGTGTATATGTTGCAGATAAGACCCGGTCTCAGGTTGAATCCGTTTTTACAGATTAAATTGGTGATCCTCATTTTACCTAGGTTGAATATTCACTCAGATGAATTGAGGAAACTTGTTTGGAGCCTAAATTAAAGCTAGAGAAAAATAGGGTCAGGTTAGGATTAGGAAAACATATGATCTGGTTTTATTAAAGAAGTCGATAAAGGCCGAATTACCACCGTGAAAGATTTAGAAAGCTGACGTTTCGAGCGTTAGCCCTTCGTCAGAGCGAATAGAGGAATTGTGGATGTTGTTGGTTTTTATGCAGGTGTGGAAGAGCTTTGACCTTGGGGGAAATATGGTAAAATGAATTTGTGAATAAATTAATGTAATGAGAGGCGTTCATTGATTCCGTGAGGATAGAGTACCTAGTTGAAAGATGAATTTTTGTTCCAGATTCTAACTGCTGTCTGTGTTCCCGTGGTGTAAAGATAGACTGCAAATTGTCATGTTGTGGTAGGAGTGATTGGGAAGATTAAAATACCGCGCAATTGGTTTTGATGCATCTGTGTCGTTTTTTCCTACATCTCGTACATCTCATAGGTGTAGGCGTTCGTAGGTGTTCGTAGGTCTCCGCAAATGTCATCTATTGCATAACCTGCACTCTATGCAAGAAGACCTACATAGGCGAAACAGGGAGAAGATTGGCGGACATGCATGTAAAGTGGTCAGTGATTTTAACCGGTCGATGCGGTCCAGATATCTTAACCATGTTACAAATAACAGAAAAAGTTTTGCATCGTGTGCGCTCCTAACTAGAAAGTTGC
>NC_090888.1:67417395-67419895 GCF_036669925.1 Montipora capricornis | reverse complement strand
TGGGCTAAGGAAACTATTCAATTTTCCTTGGATAATGCTAAAACTCCGAAGGAGAAAACGTCAGTGTACAAGACTCTACAAATGCAACTTGAGCAACAAGGTACGAGGTTGTTTTTTTCTCCAAAGATTTTTCAAGATTGAACGGCACAAGCGGGATTCTGTTACAAACTATTCTTGCATTAAATTTTGAAATCCTGTATTACCCAGATATTTAGATGTGTTGATTTAGTAAGCTGTCACTTTGGTTATTCTTTTGTTATATTACTTACTATTGTTTTTCAGTAAAAACGAGACTTGTCATATTATATAAGGCAAGCTGACGTTGCCCTAAGTATAAACTATCACAAAGAGACCACTTGAACTGGTCTGCTGCCTAGAAGAAAGCGTAATTAAGTTTGTAAGATCATATTATTAAGCATCCTTAATTAATTAAGTACGCTTATCGACACTGTAAGTTTTCAGCTTGTCCCTCAAGCTTTGGTCGGCTGAAACGACTTTGCCCTCCTGAATCAGTTTTTTCTCTTCTTGAGCACTATAGAATTCCTTAAATCTGGTATTACATATTCTCTTTACTAGCTCTTGCCATATGGAGCAAGCCCTAATCTCTTCAAATGGTGCTGTGCATGCCCTTTTTGATGCTGCCAAAAATAACTCTTGTAGCTCCTCGTCTAAAGCAACCGATTGTTTTGTCAGCTTCATAAGGTTTTTTGGATATCTCTTCAGATTTTTTTCAGTCAACATTTCTCTTATTCTTTTATCTAACGTTAACAAAACAACAGTAAACTTACTATTGAAGAAAGTCAACTTTCCCTCGTCCAACCTTTTTAGACCCAATGGCAAAGATGTTTTCTCCTCTGCAGAACAGACCATTTCAGACATAATTTTAACTTCGGCTGCATAATTTTCCTTTGTCGCTTCTGAAACTCTCCTGGCTCCTTTCCGCCCATTAACAATCTTTTCTCTTCCTTTCCGTAGTTTGCGCAGCGCCGCCCCAGATACTCTAGCAACGTCCACAAAGTCGGAATCGACAACAGTGTCCGCGCCTTCACTTGCATTTGTTTGGGTTTTCCGTTTGTCAGTGTCAATCTTAATTTGCATGACTGCGCTGTGAAAATTTTCGTAAAGTGCCCAGTAGATGGTGTTAAGAACAACGGCAGCATGAAAGTTGACTTCGTCTGTTTCGTTCTCCTGCAACTGAATGGTGGTGACAATTATCTTTTTCATGTTTCTCCAGACTTCTGATTCCTCCACCGTCAACAACAATTGGGAACAAATAACTGAAAACGAAGCCCTTTTGTCACTGTTTTTCACCTTAGCGCTGGATATTTCGGTGAAAGCTTTAATTATTTTGGAGTAAATATCCCGACAAAGCTTCACAAACATTACCCTGATCGTGTCGCTATTGAGTAGGGTGGACACCATTTGCTTGCGAACTGGAAATATTGACAATGATTTTTCATTTCTTAATTCATTTTCGCAATGTGTTTGTGCACTCAAAACGTAAGACTTAAGAGTCTCCTCCAGCCTTTTTACGTCGTCGTTAGAAAGGTATTTTCCAGAACTCTTTTTCCTTTTCTCTTTACTGGACTCATTCCCCTGTTTGTTTCTGGCTTTTGGTACCTTTTTCCTCCTTACATCTTTCTGTCCTCTGCTAGGCGATTCCTCCCCAGACATGTCCGACGAATCATTTCCACTCGATAGGTCGGAAAAGTCACTCCACTCGTCTTCTGAATCATCCTCACTTTCATGTTCACTGTCAAGGTCAAGGAAGTTGTCAAGGAGGGCTTGGCTTAAATTTGGAAGCGATACTGCTGAGAGAAATCCTATATCTGCCTCATTCACGAAGGTAATATCGCCCGCCATTTTCCCTGCGCGACATCCGCGAAAATCCTCGCAGCAATGTACGTGCGTGTCGCGCACGCGATGGCGCAATTTGTTCTAAAAATAGAATAATTGTCCCATATCATGGAGCCAACCCCAATACTAGAAATGGCGCGCGCTTACGGTCTCCATCCCCGATTATGGCTCCTGGCCGAATCTAATGCAAATGAGAAAAATCAATTGTTTCCGCTCAATTGTTTCCGCTCACTGCTCACTTGCATGTGTGCGCATAGCAGACAAGACGCTTATTTCGAAGCTCTTCACTCTGATCAGTTTTTTTAGTTAAAACGTTGCTGAAACCTTGACCAAAATGGTAAAAGACACAGTCCAATCATTGAAACTGGAAAATGACAAGTTAAAAGACAAAATTCAAGAAATTTTTGGTGAATTACAAAACCTACGCGACGAAGTTAAGGCTGGCCGAAATGGCGGCCAAACTAACTCATCTGAAGCTACTGAAGAGGGAATTACCACGGCAACTCCGAGCAATATCCAAGAAGATTTTAAGAAGTATGTCAACGACAAGATGTCTCTTATTGAAAAATCTGTTAAACATTTGTCATCTCAAGTGGATAAAATATCATCTTCACTGGATCAAGTATTGGAATATTCGTATTCA
>NC_090888.1:67367395-67404895 GCF_036669925.1 Montipora capricornis | reverse complement strand
GTATCGTTCTGGTTCAAACCATACCTTGATATAATTAAGAAAAGACCGTTACCTGAAAGACATGACCTGAGGAAGAAAATATAACTGTGTATAACTGTGGTTTGCGCAAGCATTTATAATTTATCGTAATAGATACAATCTTACCTTGAGACGGGCAAGGTTTGAGGATATGATTTCAAACACCTCTTGGGGATGGTCACGCAGGATCTTTCGAAGACACTTTTCAAGCTTTGAGGAATTCTTTGCCAACACCACTCCGTAGATGATTTGATGATCGACGTATCTTTCGATCATAATTGGTGCTTCTTGAATGAGGTTAACCGTGGTTAAAACGTAGTTATCAACCAATGCTCCATCGATTTCGTGTGCCAGGAGAGCTTGCGTCATCCTAAACACGTGAGGAAAAACTGAAACAGAAAAGCAGAGGAACTTTCACAAATTTTTTTTAAGAACACAAGGTGGGAGTGATTGACAGTCACGTTTGTACAGTCAGATATACGCCTGGCCCAGTAGGAGATAATGCCGCTGGCCGGTATTGGCGATAAGATCACGTGGTATAAATATATCAGCGGGAAGGACCTAAAATAAATATTACAGCATTAAAAAATTTAGAAACCCAACTGGAAAGCTTTGTTGTTGGTTACAATGGATGTTCCATTTAACTCAAGCCCGTTCGCCGCCCAGTGATTGCGATTTTACGCGCCAAAATTCAAAAATGTGGCCGTGAATAGCCTGGAAGTGGTAAGACCTTTCAAAAGTTGTAAATGGAACACACATTTCCATCGGAAAGTTTCCAACCGGAAAACAGGACTACTTTTTCAGAAGTTCCATTTATTCCGGAAATTTTCCCGTGGAACGAACCAAAAAAGTGTGTTCCATTTTTGGCTTAACTGCAATGAGATTTTGTCTTGGAAAGGTATCAGGCTTTTGGTGATATAGAAATTTCGAGGAACTTGAAAATGGTCAACATGTCAACCTCAAATCAATGTTTCTCCATTCTCTTTTATTTTCTTCAATCTTTCTGGGTTTAGTATTATACTAGTAACCACATGTCTTTTCAGGGGGGCTATTTACGAAAGACATCTACCATGGCACTACAATGATACACGGTACCAAAACAATATCGTGTATTGTTAGGGCTACGTATTAGGCAAAGACAAGTTGAATCTCCTGAAAAAAAAATGCAGCTCAGTTGACAGTTATGGAATAAAGCACTGTGTTACTGCACTCAGTCTGAGGTCGCTCGTTTTCACTCCTTCCTCTCCCCATCTGATGTACCTCATTGGAAAGCTTGTTCTTGATGCCATTGCAACTGAGAAGCCCTTAATAACATGCATAAGTGGACTATGGAAAGATAAACATGCAGGTTTTCCTCTGCAAGAACTTGTAGCAGTACCGATGAAACATTCAACCAATCAGTTCGCACTGAATATTCGGAAGCTGTGAACGCGCGTTACACGTTTCAACCCTTATGGGTTTCTGGTACGATCTGTCACATCACGAGCTATAGTACGTCTGTGATTTCTAATTTTAGCGTGATTCCTATTCGCTGGCTTTTGACAGTCGACTCTGAAATGGCATCTTTCCCTTTCCGTTGGCTTGCTGAGGATTTGCTTGTTTTCTTTTAAAACTCTTGCGATTCAAGAAAAATTAATTGCCTAACTGGTGAATTCGACAGTAGATTTTGCTGGAAAAACCGATATCCCTCTCATCTCTTTGTGATTCATGGGATCAGTCGGTTTTTCAGGTGAAATTAACCGTGGAATTCACTTGTTAGGTAGCGAAGAAAATGACATAATTAAACAATATCCGGGAAAACCAAAAGGCGGACAGTTCCAAAGCCCTTTATTTTCATTAATCCTACAGCCAGTAAAAATAAACAAGCCGGAAGCTTCGCTTTTATGCTATTATTATTATTATTATTATTATTATTATTATTATTATTATTATTATTATTATTTTATTATTATTATATATATTATATATATTATTCTTATTATTATACTTATTATTATTATTATTATTATACTTATTATACTTATTATTAATATTATTCTTATTATTATACTTTATCTCTGTGATGACTGAAACTCATATTCTCACATTTGTTTGGTTCTAGTCAGTTTCAAATCAACCCAGTGATTACCTTTCATGTCCGCGTTCATAGTGACCCCAAGCTTGAACTCTTCGCTTCCGTTAACAGCCCCAAGCTACGATGAAAGAAGTACCGAGGAAATTAAACCACGGGGCAATACCGCATCTAACATGAAAAAAACTCGCGAGGTCTCAAGGACGTTAAACAGTAGACTGCAAACTGGTCCTCATTGGTAAGGAGAATATGATCGTTTTACAGTGTATTTAAGAATTTCACCAGTGACGTCTCCGTGACCGCGATTTGCCGAATCGTCTGAGTTCTTCTGAAAAGGCGTTTTTATAGCGATTTAGCACAACAACTGACTTGCAGAGTTACCTTTGAGCCGTGGATTTTGAAGCCCTGCGCTGTACTGGCAAACAAAGAGGTGGTAACAAGGGCTGAAAATATTGAGACGATGATAACACCAGCGATAATGCATAAGATGCAAAACACGCGGCCCAGAGGTGACTTTGGCGATCGGTCACCATACCTGTGAGTGACAAACATACATAACAGCGCATTAAATGCTGGTGAGCAGAGTGAAATGACCATCCTATTAAACCAATTGGTTCATTCCATCACAATCAGCAAGTTAATCTCTTGGGGGCCTTAAAATGGCGCATGATTGTAGACTTGTCCTACAGGCTATATATTCGTAACAGTGACAAAAGAACTTAGGCTCTGAAATTTCCATTTAGCCAAGTAGTCCACAGATTTTTAACGCACCAATTCAGACCCTCCCTGAATATGAACTCTAAGAGAACGCTTCCATACCCCACTGTTGTCAAGGTACCCAAAGCCCACCAGAAGCCTTCCCATGATCCTTGAAGAAATGATGGTGGAAAATCTTCCGGGTTACTGCTGTGGTCCTGGTAACAGCAAAACACCATAATCATCAAATTCAATACATTTACTATACTTGATGCAGGTTTTTATGGCCAATTTAAGGACTCAGTTGTTTGATAAACGAAAATTCGCTGTCGTGTTCTCACATAATGAAAAAGTACTGGAAATTTGTGATTTAACACAAGAGAGGGTGAGGGGATCTTTCTTGAGCTTTGAGGTATGCTGTGAAAGTTATTTTGGTCTTACGCCCATGGTCGCGCAGTCAATGATCAATTACAACTAAACAATCAGGTGCCTTTCTTAAAATATGACCACGGGTTGAATTTCAGAAATGAAGCAGTCGGAGAAGTTGCCTCTGAAAAAGTGAGCGAACAGAAATTCCGGGACTATCATTCCCAAAATAAGATGCAAATTCAACGATAAGAGCCCACCCAAGTTTCAAAAAGTAATGAAACTCACCAAGAACCAAATGATAATTCCTGAGAGTAAGGCTGCAACTAAAGCGAAAACCACTAATGGCCAGGCATTGGCGATCGTTGAGATCAGAATGTGAGTCTTGGTTTTGTCTAGTTGTTCATTGTGAACCAACAGGGTGACTCGAGGTGCATTCACCACGCCAATAAATGCCCGGTCCCTTGGGAATGAAAAGAAAAGTCAAAGATTTAAAAAATTTGCGTTTCTTTGCCTTTTATGACCCAATTAATAACTTCTTACTAACCGAGCGCGAGGGCCGTACTGGGGAATATTGGCCCGAGGTCGTGGCAGTACGAACCGAGCGCAGCGAGGTCCGTACAAAAACGACCGAGGGCCAATATTCCCCAGTACGGCTAGAGCTAGCTCGGTTAGTAAGTAGTTTATTATATGGTTTTTAAATTAGTACCTTTTGCTTTGTTTTTGCAAGCCCGTAATCGGCCCGTGCATTACGGAAGAATAATGCCCTACAATTCAGTCACAATTAGCAAATCAGAGCGCACGTTATATCGGCTACAAACACAAGCTATATAATAATGATACTTCTTTAAGTGGCAAGTGTATTTAGCATTGGCACGCATTGGACACTGTACACTAATCAATGCAAATTAAATAAACTCAACTCATATCAAATTATAGGTTGGTTTTGAGGAGATGGAAAAACCGGTGTACCCGGTCCAAAAATCTCTCTCGAAGCAGAACAGAGAACCAACAAATTCCACCCACAACCACAACCCAAGTCTGGGAATGGAACCCATCAATGCCGCAACATTGCTCCACATTGCTCCGCTCTGTTGTTAGTTAACTAAACAAACGTACAGAAAACTGATCCCACGGAAGTAACGCTGATGTTATTGATCTTATGGTCAATTTTCCTTTGTCTCACGAAAAATGGAGATTTCTTCCTGGATAAAACTTTTTGCCTTTGCGTTTTTTAGATGGGAGCACTTATTTTACATGAGGTTTATGAATTTCCTGGCTAAGGCAACTCTGGGAACTATCACGGCACTTCCTATTACGGGGTCGAAGATGATTGTAAAGTGAGATTACAGATGTGCTGTCCACTTAAAAACCAATCTCGTTCCCAGATTCATCGTTCCCTTGACCAGCGGCCGGGAAAGAAAGACTCTGGTCAAATCCAAGAAAGACCATATTTTGATTGGCTGTTGGAAAACGGTTTTATTTCCTGCCATTTAACCGGAAGTAGAGTTTTATGCGCCAGAAGCTATTGACCCCTGCGAATTGTACATTATATTCTTTAAAGCCTCATAATGAGCTTTTTTTCGGAAGAGCTCAGCTTTTCCTAACCTCTCGAGAGCGTAGTCCCATGCGTCGTGGAAGTGCTTTACGTTAGAGGAAGAAGCGGTATTTCTAAAAGATTGACTTTCCATGCATAGTCAGAAGACCGTCCACGCACGCGTAGTTATTCAACCGGAAGCAGAGTTTTCATGTTCCGGTTTTGGATTATTCCAGAGCCACCCGCTTCCGTTCTGCTGGGCAACGGTAACAGCCTGCGTCGGACGCGCTGGTAACGAGAATCCTTAAGAAGTTAAATGAACGCAAGGACATTTAAAGAGACTGCGCATGCGTGATTGTCTCCGTTTGGTTTGGTTTAGGGATTGGGGATTGCCTCAGTTCAGATTAAAGGGCAAGCGCAAACACCTTCTCTCTCTCTTTTATCTACACCTGCGTCAATTCTGTAGACACTTGTTTTTTTGCTTGCGTATACGCGTGTTTGAATTTTAAGCTTGAAATACTTTAGCAATGCGCTTTCAAGAAATTTACATTGTCTTACCTAAACGAGTTGGCAGATGAATCATATCCATAAAGTGGAAACGTGAAATCAAAGGTGTCGTCTTCAATATGATTCTCAGCATTCCGCACAGAGTTCAGACGTTTACCAAACAAAACCTTAGTTTCTTTGTGGCAACAGCTTGACAAAGCAGCCTTTAGAATCCCAGAGAACATTCCATCTACGGTCAAATCAGGGATTCCGTTATTACTTGTTTGATGAATGATAGTGTAAGGCGAGTAGGTATGCCAAGCAATTGACACCGCCAGTCCTTTTTCGCAGCGGTAATCTAAAGACAAATTCTTTGCCAAGTCTGTGTAGTACTGCATCTCTGGAGATTTCCTTTTGGAGCCTTCCAGTTCGAGAGCAGAGGAGGGTATATGAAATGCCGTATCAGGGTGGTTTCTTTGCGACCATTTAGGAGAAAATGTGGCTTTGGTTTGCGGAGAGAACTCCAAGAGAGAAAAAGTGAGTAAGAGAAGCGGTAACATGATCTTTGTCAAATCTACTTCACCGAGGGAATCTAAAACGAAAATAAAGGCAACATTAACACTGTCATTTTGGATAATTCACTGTGTTAAGGATTCTATGAACTTTTCGTTTTTGCACCTTTTGATCTTGTTAAATTAACCTAACAGTTTGTCTTCGTTTTGGAATTCTTTCTTTTTGTCATTTTGCCGAGGATTTCCGAACACACAGGCTTTGGAGATTTTAGGTACTTTTCAACGAAGAAGGGCTTTCGTTTTTTGTTTCAGTTAAGTACTCGTTTTTTTTTTTTCTTTAATCTTTTCAACCAGCTGGAACTATTTTGCACCCCGCTCTGATGATTGTCTTAATAAAAGTAAAGTAACCATATTTAACGTCGATAACTCGAAACAGTAATTCAACTGACAAACCTGAGGTCGACGGGGCGCTCAGTTTAATTTAATCCCCCCTCTTTATCAGTGCTCCGTTTTACGGGTATTTAAAGCTAATTAGCTACACGGAAAGGAAAGAAGTCGAAACAAGGATGCGAGACTCGGGAATCGAACTCAGGACCTCTTGCACAAAGGTCGCGCACTAACCGACTGTGCTATCCTAATGTGTCTTCGGTTGTCGGTGACCTCAAATCCAATCCTCGGGTTGCTTTCTTAGAAAGCACTGGGCAACTTGATGTCTCCTTGCGGTTGAAATGTCCACCGCTATGTTGTTTAATTGAAAATTCACTTTCTTTATATCCCCGCAAGCTTCAGAATCACGGCTTGTTCACTTGTTTCCGGCAAATATTGTCTGAATAGTTATTATGAGGATGTCCAAGAATTTTTGCTAACTTCCGTTACCAAACAAAGATCTCAACACAGTGAAGGGTTACGTTTTTACAAACGTTGGCTGTTAAGCACTTTATATTTCAACAGACTTAACTGATTTGAGTGTAATGTGAAGTGCTAGTGTTATACCCCATATCAACCATGTGAGCGTTAGCCCTACTAATAGAAACGGGCCCACACAAGGACAGAGAAAAACTCTTGACCAGGGTGGAGAATTGAACCCACGACCTTCGGGTTAGATCACCGCTGCTCTACCGACTGTCCTAGGGCCAACGCTCACATGATTCATATGGGGTATAACACTAGCACTTCACATTATACTCAAGTAATCAGTTAAGTCTGTTGAAAGATCTCAACACGTTGTTGCTTTGACTTGAAATTTTATCTTGCAGTTTTGTGCAATAGATCCACTAAGTTTAGACGGGGAGGCTTTAAATGGGTAAAAAGTACTTTGCATGACGTCATGCCGAATCGAAGGTTATGGATAAGGGCATAACCTGCGTTACTTTAGTATTTCTGGTGAACAACACAGCTATAGGCTCAGATGTTTATATCATTTTGATAACTCCAACTACTGTTTAAAGGAATAGAGGACGTTTTCCGTGTTACCATGGCCTCATCTAAGCAAGAGGGGCAGTTGGGAGAATTGGAGACAGTTATGCCTCGACTGCGTCTCGGATTTGCATAACTGTCGAGAATTCTTCCAACTCCGGTCCCCCGAGTGTTTAGATGAGGCTAAGTAAACGACAGTGACAAGAAAATTTTGCCCTTATGTTATAAACACGTAATCGCAATGAGTTCTCGTAAAATTTGGGGGAAATCTCACTAGCTTGTGTTTTCAGAAGTTTGTTTAAAGCACCTAAACGTTATTTTTAAATACTTAAAGTGTTGGAGCGGATCTTGTTTGAAGTTCGTCCTTTCTTGGTTGCATTGCCGTATTTTGCCGATTCCTGTTCCAAGCCAACCTGGCGTGTTTCAATTAAATACATCAAAATGTGAATGATCTCGTTTTCAGAGATAAAGTGGAATAAGGTACTTCAGTAAAACTCTTCTTTGACCTTGAATTTAAAAAAACTAGAAGCTCCAAAAAGCTTACACTGGGTTGCCTGTGGTATGCGTTGCACAAAGAAAGGAGGCACAGAATTGGGTGGTATTGAACTGCAGTGTTCCAGTTAATTTTTTCAAGTGGGGCGTTGTTAAGACCATTTGAGGGGTCACCCACATGTCGCGCCAGCAGAGGCCCTTTGGCTCACAAGTTCACACGTTTAATTATTTTGTAATGTCCTGTCCCATTTTGAGGTCTTTTAGTTTTTTAAGTTTTGGTAATAAATTCAGTTTAAAGATAACAAAACACCCTCGTGAGTACAATTCACTCGTTTCTCCTTTAAATAAATAGTTTGCAAAAAACTAACTGCAAATTGCTTCGACGGACGTTTTCCAGCATGCCTTGCAGTTGCACTAAGCAAACGTTTATTGCACACACTAAGAAAGGACTGAAGGTGTTGTTTCCGCTTCATAATTCCTCTTCTTGTTAGTCTAATCTGATGCCAGGTCAAAACATTATTTGGCTTTGCGTTTGCACCAGAAAAAGACAAGCCAAAAGACAGATGAAGAAAAAAATTACATAGTTTTTATATATAACTCTGAATCGAATTCTCATCGAAAGATTAATGACAATCGATCTTAAAAACACGAAAATTTCTGCAGTCTCTGACTTTCATGAATAAACGGAAAGGTCATGTTTTGTCAAAAGGAAGAAATTGATCACGTGCTAGGCAACCATACAGGTGCACGTGATCACCTTGTGTCAACTGAATGAACTACGGGAAAGAATGTTAATCGTTTGTCGTTTTCAGAGTAAAACAACGTACTTTTTAGCCAAGAAACCTCCGTCGTTGGTTTTTTAATTTTGTTGTAATATTTAACTGAATATTTGGATTTCATCTGTCGGGTCAGGAAGCCTTCTTTGTCGGGTTCCTGAGAAACTTATCTAACTTATTACGATGAAATTTTCGGGACACTCAGCACGTTAATTTCGCGAATTTCACGATTTAAAAAAAATCGCGAAAATTAAATGTCGCGAAAATAACATGACGCCAAAATTAAGTGGCTCACATTATGTCAATAACTAAAACAGCGACTTTATTATACACGTTTATAACAATCATTTTGAGCTATTCTGTGGTAATAAAGATTTTCATAATTTAATATTTGCACAAAAATAGCAAAGCACGCAACAAATTTAGTCGCATTTACCTCTTCGTCGAATTCTAATGCTTAACACAGGAATTTTTAGTTATTTTGAAAATCCTTCTACATTCGTTAGCAATCATCCTTTCAAATTTCAGAGAAATCGACCGATCCGCGAATATTTTACGAGTTTTTTTCAATGGGATGTCCAAAGGCCAAGTGGATGTTATGCATAATAGGGGAAGTTCGAGCGATCAAGTTGCGCGTGTGACCCGTTATAAATATTTTTTCACGAAATGTTCCCAAATCGTCAAGTATCACCACTGAAGACAAGAACATCATTCGGAAAGCTGATTCTATGCAAAAAGTAGGTTCTGGAGGTAATTTTGAGAGTGGAAATCAAGTTTACGCCGCATGGTATATTATATTTAACCGGATATTTAATGAAGTTAACACAACAGAAAGACGCTTACCTTATTTTGACACCTAAAATGCTTTACCATTGCCATAAAAACTATCCAGTTAAACTCGCAAATTACACAACATGATGAATTCATAAAGGTCACCTTGTCCAGCGAAATATTTTTTGAAACAAACAACATATTTGCTATAAGAGGCAAAAAAACCCTTCCTATTTCATTATGTGCGTGAAGACAAGAAACTCAATCGTGTCAAATTACACTCCGTGTCAAATACGCAACTAAATAAATTTCCCACCAGTGTTCAGCATCAAACCCTTTACTTGAATTATCAAGTAAAAAATGGGCAACAAGCTTCCTTTCAAATAAATTTTGACTAACAAGAATTTGTGAAATTTCCAATTGTTACCAGAAGACTGTGCAGAATTGAGTACAAACCAATAAGCCATGCCAGATAACAGGGCTCACAGATCCAACTTTTCGATTCCTTCTCTGTCTTTGTTAAACCCATAAGTTACTAGAGAATTTTCCATTTGATTTCAGTGTTGTACAAAACACCATACTTGTACAATATTAGGACTACAGCTCACTTTGATTACGGCTCGACGGGCGACAGATTGTTGTCGAAGTCCATTACTCGTCGCTTTTAAGATTTCACCGCCTGTCTTGTTCACTATCCAATTGACTTGCCATTATTGAGCTTCATAAGGGTATATTTTGTTCAAAGATCCACTAAAACGCCATTCGCCTTACACGACTTTCGACGCCATTGCCGGTTAAGTTAATCGTTCTACTGCGTCCACCAGAGAAATCTACGCATTTCCCACTACCCTCTCGATCCTAAGAAAATACGCGCAGAAGGCTCTATGCACAAAGCCACGACTTAGCAGGGGAGTGACAGGCAAGACTTTTACCGACACGGAAAAAAAACGAAAAAATCAATAAATAAAACAAACAAATGAAACGCAGATTCCGACTGGGTTTGCCCTACTGGCAATCCAGTGAAAAATTATGACTTCTAATTTTGGCGTGATTCCTATTCGCTGGCTATTGACAGTTGACTTTTCGTTTTCCATTCGCTCGCTGAGGGTGTGCTTGTTTTCTTTTAAAACTCATGCAGTTCAAGAAAAATTCATTGCCAAACTGGTGAATTCCAAAGTAAATTTCACTCGAAAAACCGATATCGTACTCATCGCTTCGTGATTCATGCGATATCGGTTTTCAGCGTAAACTTTACCGTAAAATTCACTAGTTAGGCAATTAATTTTTCTATAGAAGAAAACAAACGAAATGATTTAATTATTAAAGCAGCAACCGGAAACTTCAAAACGCGGACAATTCGAAACCTTTTGTTTTCACAAACCCTGCAGGCAGTGAGAATAAATAACCAGGGAGCTCCGCTTTTAGGCTTGGCTAAATCTATATATTAGAAATATAATTGCACACTTGTATCTCCAACAACAATGTAATTTTTGAACGGCCGTAATTTTAACAGGAATATACAATAACTAAATTGAATAAAATCAGTGCCATGTAAAAAATCGCTAAAGCGTTTGCAGACTTTTCGGTGTGAAACATGGAAAATCAAACTCTCTCGCACATGAAAGTTGTTTCAGTTGTAGAATTTTTATCTTGCGAAGATACAGCCATGAATTATAAGTAAAATTGATCGTTGAATTGTGTACTTTGCAGACAACATATTTCCTTTGAAAATTAAATTAAATTGTTAACAACTCCATGGTTACAAAACGAAAAACCGAAACCCAAAATTGACAACAGCGGCCGATAAGAACATGTACGCCGGTTTAGTTTTGAGCTCGTTCACTCAATATAGAACCCGATGGTTCGAAAATAAATATTAAAGAACACTCAAAGCAAATATACACAACACAATGGTCAGCGAAATGGGAAAAATGTGTTTTCACTCACCTCAGAACACAAGATCATCGATAGTGGCGCGCGTCATGCAAGTTTGCCTAATGACACCACACATCAAAACACGCGCTTTCATTGGTCCCTACTAAAATCTCCAGGAAACCTTACATTACAATACGTACACTTTCATTACACTTTTCACAGCACGATCGAGAATTTTTCTGCCTGCTGCAATACTTTACGCGGCATTAAGCTGGCCGCCTCGCAAGTCTCGCGTCTTCGCTCGGCTTGCTCGATGGCAATAACTTTATCTGTTCGGATATCTTAGCTGAAAATTGAAGTGCCGAACATTTTAGGGAATGATATCTTCATTTCAGAAATTACTAGCTGAACTTTATCTTCAAAAAACTTGCAACCGAACCATTTGCTCATCCAAAACTGCTAGGTGACCTTTTCAAATGCTAAAAATTGGTTGGGAATCTTTTAGGTGATGTTTTAGTAAAGAAATCTGATCTGTAGCTGTTTTGCAACGTAGAACCGAAATTCATAGAACAGTTGTACTCTCCCGAACACATATCAGTGACATATTATTTTCAAGATTAGGGACAACTTTATTGGAGTAAGTAAAGAAAAAGTGCAAAATATTCTAAATATGGACAAAAGTCTCTATCGTCGAAACGCCAAGTTTATCAATAAGGCAACTCTGAAACCAATTAGAGCCAGAGATGTTCAGGCGAGATACCAAATAGATTAAATGGATATGGGCCGTAAAGGAACTGTTTAGAAAAATGGTCATTTCTACAGATACTTGCTTACTGTGATTGACATTTTTAGCCGCTTTGTTTGGCTTCGCCCTTTAACAAGGAAATCTAGAACGGTCGTTGCCAAGGCACTGAAGGGGATTTCCATGGAGCATGGAACACCACGTGTATAATCCAAAGCGACCAAGGAGAGGAGAATACGACCTAAATAAGATGGGTAAGAACGGAGTCCATTGGGTAAAACAGCTCCCTCTGTACCAAAATATTCTTAATAACGACCCCAAAGAAGTAATTGTTTACAAAACAACATTCGAAATATATTTTGCACGTTTCAGAGAAAGCGGATTAGATGAAGAATGTCTTCCTAGCTCTGGGAGAATTCACCCAACTGAAAATGACGTTCCCAACATGCTTCTAAGGTAAGAAAACAAGCACAAAAAGCGACGAAGAGATGTGACAAGCGTGCTATGTGTACACAGTGTCGCTTAAACCCGCCCTCTGTCTATAGCGTTGGAGAAAACAGTTTACGCCCAAGAGGAAGAGCATGGAATAGACCGGAATACACGGCATGTGATAGAGGCTCGTATAAAAAAAGAAAGCAGCAAGTTGCATACCTATAAGGTTTCATACACTTCAACGCTATCAGGAAAGAAGGGAAGCAAATGGGTCCCTGTAGATGACATCACAAGCCTCACCCTTCAGTGTCACATTCCTGACAGTCGATCACGTGTGCAAATCCGATTTGACCAGATCTCACCTTCGCTCACCACAAGAGATCTGGGTACGAGATTAGTACTCAGATCCATTAATTGAATGGCTGTCAGTGAAGAAGTCACTTTGGGGTGTCAACAATATCGACTTCCAAAATAAAACGGATGGAGGAAAGGACAACAAATCCTGTTTCTTTTTTTACAACAATGCTTCTAAAGTAACGATAATTGGCACTTTTATTCAACGGAGATTTGCCTGCGAGCAGGTTCTCAGTGGTTCGAGGTACACGAAGAGCCTGTGTTGCTGTGTTGTCAGCTGCGGGTTTCAAAGTTAGTGGCCACGTCTTCCCATTACAATAGAGACCTTAAGAGGCGGCGAGGGCCGCGATGGAATGGGTCGAGGCCGCCACCTTTTGGCGCCACTATAGAAAGTTAAGCTGCGAAGTAGACGCGGCCGCTGTTCTGTTTAGGTTGGTTGGTTGGTTTTTTGTTCAGTAGCTCAGATTGTCTTTTAGTTACATTTATGGCAAGCTTTCAAAGAAACACGAGAACTTTTAGCTGTGGCATGCTTCGAAGATATCATAGATGAGGATGAGTTTATTTTGTTGTATGATTTGAACTCCTCCAAAAATGTCGATTTTCCTTACGAAGATTACGGTAGATTCGACTTTGAGGAGATGGACGATTTAGAGTGTTTAGCTGAATTCGAGTAAAGAAACGCGACATTCCTGCTCTAGCTGCTGCCTTGCAAATACCAGATGAGTTTGTTTGTCCACAGCGATCAGTTGCCGATGGCCAAGAAGAGCTTTGCATGTTGTTACGACGACTTACGTATCCTTATAGGTACTCGGATATGATATCGCGCTTTGGACGACCGATTCCTGTCCGTAGAACGCTAACAAATACACTACTAGAGTAGATTTAGAACACCCACACAGTCACAGGATACTAAAGTGGAACCAAACCATTCTTCAGCCAGCAGAGCTTCAGACTTATGCTGATGCTATCTAATTAAAGGGAGCACCGTTGAACAATTGCTTCGGCTTCATCGACGGGACAGTTAGACCATTTTGTAGACCCGGGGAGTACCAACGTGCTGTTTACAATGGGCATAAGCCTGTTCACCCTTTAAAGTTTCAGTTCATTGCCCTTCCCAATGGACTCATTGCAAACATGTATGGGCCAGTTTTGGTAGTAAAGAAATAAATCAACTTCCTCAGGCCCCCTTCGGCCGCCCGGCCATTCCTGACAAGCACACCGAAATATCACAACACATGTACAGTTTAACATCGCTCGCAAGATTGTCTCGTGCCTTGTATCGATAGAAAGTAAGTTTCATTACTCAAAATATTCTCCATGAAATTAACACATGCCATGGCCCTTAATTTTTGACCCTCGAACAAGGTAGTACGAATTTATAAATAAACTGTTACAATCAAATGGCCTTGTTTTAGAGGGTAGACGACATGATTCAGGGATGCTTGCAGAGTCCAGACTACTACCTCTCTTGGATCGTCATGCTGTGTCTCCAGTAGGCCTGCCTATGTGCATTTATGGCGACCCCGCCTATCCAATCAGAGCCCACCTGATTTCCCCGTACAAAAATGTAGTGCTGATCCCTCAGATGGAGGCCTTCAATACTTCAAGGAGTCAAGTCCGAGAAGCTGTGGAGTGGCTTTTCAATGATGTTGCGACATCTTTTAACATTGGATTTCAAAAGAAATTTGAAGATAGGGTTAAGTTGTGTTGGCAAAATGTATCTGGTTTCTGCTTTTCTCCGAAATGCGATTACTTGCCTCCATGGAAATATGACATCCGATTACTTTGATTTAGACCCACCAAGTTTACAGGACTACTTTATTTAAACTTATAAGAACAGGTGGCCTACGAAGGCAAAAGCCAGATAATAGACTTCGACATGTACAAAAGAAAAAAAAGTCTTGTTGAGCTTATAAACATGTAATTTCTTTAGTCAAAATCAGACTTGCTCTCTTAATTAAAAAAAGAAGCGAAACTAGTAAATGTCACTTATTGGCGGTGTCCAACAGCTGCAAAATAGCATTGTTCTGGTCCTGCATCATTTGCAACATGGTGGTGTGTAGCTTTTGTTGTTCCCTTTGTGCAGCTAACAGTTCCTCCTGGGCCTTGGACTGGCGCTCAGATTCGGCTTGGCGGACTGCCAGCTTCTCTTTAAGAAATTCCAAGGTTTCGTTACCACTTCTTCAGGGTTTTTTTGGGCTTAGATTCAGTTTCGTCCCTCCGTTTCTTGGTTTCCTTGAGTTGCTCGCATGCTTTTTTCCTGATTTCCTCGCCTGCAGCCCGATCTGCCTCAGCTTTTTGTTTGCTGGTGAAACAAACATCCTTTGTTTCTGCCTCTTCCCATTTTACCGATAATTCTTCCATTAAGACATCCAGTTCGCTGTCTTCCACATTCACTCCACTGAATTTTGCTTCCTTTCTGCGCTTTGCCTTGAATTTTCAAGCATCACTGGTTGAAATGCTCTCGAAGGCTCTTTTCTTCACAGTAAACCTCACTGTGTTCACATCTTTGAGGTGATCAGCAATTCCACTCCACAATTTCCCTCTATCCGCTCTCCGTGATTTATAGATCCAAGGCTCCGACAATCGTAATTCTTTTGCGAGAATAAGGTCATGAATTTCAGTCCACTCCATAATAGATCTAAAAGAAAAAAGGCTTTGTAAATCTTTAAAGACCACACCCTGGAAAAAGCCAAACTGCTTGGTTTTCTTACGTCTGACTTGGCGAAAGACCATAAGCGGAGAGCGAGTGTGGGAGGCCAGCAACCCAGCTTTCTGATTGGTCCATTCAACTTAGTGGTAGGTTACGTTTTAGACTGCTTGTCTTAACTACTAAAAGACGACTTAACTGGCTGACCCTTCTCAAATGCAACTCCTCGATGTCTGAGGCCGGAGTGCTGCAGCGTAGCGGGAACTATGAGGGGACGTTCATGCCTAGACACCACCAAAGTGATTCCTTGCTGGTACGGCGGACAGTCTGGCCCCAAAAGCAGCCTTCATGCAAGAAACGATGATAACACAACAGAAAATAAAAGCTAGCACATGAAGACATTGATTAAAAGAAACGACATTGATGAATTTCTAATTTTTGGCCATTTTCTGTAGCAGCTGCAACGAAAACTTAAGAAACGAAAACGTCAGCAGGGAAAAGGCCAAAGTCTGCTTTTTCAACCCTTTGACTCCCAGGATTGATCGGTATGTAAATTCACCTCTCAATTTCAATACACTGTTCGGCAGAAACCGAGCAAGCTGAATTTAAGATTAAGCTCTTGATATGCTCTTGGCATTTTGCCAAGGAACCTTTCAAATAATAACTATACGTTTAAACAAAAGAGTCATCTTAGTCCCAATTACATTAATTAAGGTTTAAACTTGAAGTTAAACTCACCCACTTCCTCCTTTTGTCAAGGCGGGAAATTTTACTTCCGGTTGGCGTCCTCCAGGCCACCTTCCATGGTTGCTCAAGGTCTCTAATAACACAACGATTGCTCTTTCACAAATGTAGATTTTTGAAGACTAAAATCAGTGAGAATAAAATTTGTTCCACTAAAAGTACGGACAGAGAAGTAAAAAATAGAAAAAAATATGACTTATCTGCTGAATACCCCACCACTTATTTGCACTCGTTCTGAAAGTCGCCTCTGGCAATGACGTCGGTAAGAGGGTTCACGTTTTTCATCAAATAGAGTCATGTTTTAAAACTGAATTAGTTTTTTCTATTCTTTTACAAGTGCGCGCGGAGCCAGCAGAAGCGATTAATTCACTTTCTCTTCCTTTGATTGGATCAAGAATTAGAAGAAGAATTGTTTGTTGGAACTTTTTTCATGATCACTAAACAAAAAGTCTACGATAAACCATAATACTAACCTTTGCTAAAAACAAAAAACCTAAAAACCTACCTATCTCCTTTGCTTCGGGATTTTCAATGGCCGCTTTGTTTTTGAACGAATGAACTACCTTAATAATAGCACTTGTCAACTTCGTCTCAAGAGCCTTTAAATCATGATGTGGGCGGAACATTCTTCTACTTTGACAGATCTGGTATACACCTCTCTTAAAGTATATAAATAACGTTTTGTTGATTAACAATTGGAAATTTATGTTCTTTCGGTTTGAATTGTCCTTTGATCTTCCGACTTGTGTAAACGGGCTGGACAACGGTATCAATATACAAACTTCCAATTGTTAATCAAGAAAACGTTCTTTATTACTACAAGTATGGTTTGGGTGTGTAGAAAAGTGGGACGGCGACGCGGGGACAGGGGACATGGGGACTTGGAGACTTGGGGACGTAGGGACTCGGGGACTCAGTGAATTTTTACCATTTGTTTAACTTTTCATCATATTTCACAAAATCCTCGTCGGTTGATCGTAACTGCGTTTTACCCCGGTTTTAAGTTCCTCATTTGTACAATGTGAAACAGTGGTGAAGTAAATATTTTCACAAAATCCTCGTCTGTTGATCGTAACTGCGTTGTACCCCGGTTTCAAGTTCCTCATTTGTACAATGTGAAACAGAGGTGTAGTAAATATATATAGAATAGTTTATTACTCGTCTTCATAAAAAGGTGACTTTCATTATACTACTTTCAAGGTACATAGTAGAGTAATTTAGGTAAAAGGAAGGTACTCATTTTTTTGCATTGTCCTTATTTGACATAGGCAACATGAACGAAACGTTGGTATGACCATTTCTCAGATCATTTTACAATTTCTCAAGTATATCGAGGCTTGAATATTTTACTTCCACTTTCTGCATCCTAACCTTTTCATTTTTAATTATGCATTTCACTCGTAGTTGTCTGTGTCACGTCACATTTCTTGACTGAAGACGTCATAACGCTTGTTTTTGAGTTTGGGGGAACGTTTACCCTAAAAAAATTCCGACAACATTTTGCTTGAAACTGCCTAAAACAACCATTAACGTATAATTATATCTATTAATGAGATATCGTTCATTTTCATTATGACCTCTTAATTTTAATTTACCGTTCCCATTAAGATAGGCATATGATTAAAAGGCAGAGTGATAAAGCCTCGATAGGAGTAATAGAGCAAGGTAGCTTGACATAAGATGACTTTTCCATTCTTGTTTCCGATAAAAGACTTAACTTGAATTGTTTTCAGCCGTTAAAAATCACGTGACACATTTCAGATGAAAGAGCGAGTAGAAAGCTAAGCATGCTCATTTCGAGTTAACGTCGATTGGATAAATTTTTCCTCGCAAAACAAAAATATGCCAATTTATGAACATGGTCAAGCCTTAACACACTTGAGTCAAGAGTTACTTAGCTTCTGGCCCGGGGGCGGTACTTTAGGAATTTCTGGGTGGGGAATGTGCCGCTAGGACTCTGGAACCCTTAGCCTATACCAGAGCTGGTTCAGCTGAATTTTGCTACCCTGTACCAGAGTTAACTCCCCAAATCCTCCCTATCATAGAGTAGCTGTTTTTCAAAAACTACTGAGGTCACTAGCACAGTATAGCCGAAACAAAACCTATACCACAATCGTTTTTCTCTCAAGAAAGGATTTATTTATACTTGTTCAGTTCGTTCATTCTTTTCCTGGTTTCCTTAGTCTGGATAAAATTTTCAACCAACTGATCAGTTCCCTGAAAAATTATGCCCTGTTCTAGACACAAACGCTCTGATTTATGTACCCTGTCCTGGAGTAAACTGCTTGAAAACCATACCCATCACAGCGGCACATACCTACATAGCTCATATATGGCAGTACTCCCCCCCCCCCTCCCTCGCGGGGGCCTTCTGGCCCTGTGATAACGAAAACATTTTCGACAATATCAACGGCGACAAGCCGAATTTTTCATCAAAGGTAACAAATTGAATAAGCGCCAGGAAAGATGCTGTCACAATGCGGCCAACAAGGACATTGGCACGGTATTTAAACTTCAGTTACAGAGAACAATTCATAAGGGTCAGATTTTTGTGCAACAACAACAAACGCTGCAACGTGAAATTTAAGCTGCAGTGTCAGCAATGGGCCATTAGGTCTTCTGCTTCGTTTCACAGTCGAGCTCTGTGACGGGTGGCGAGAATTAATTTTCGAGAATCCAATTTTTGAATTTTGCTGTGTATTAGCTGGCACTTGAAAAGCATACAATTGATCATTTTTGTAAAATAACATAAGCAATTCAACTTTCTTGGGGATGTTCTCCCATTTCTGAAATTCTGTACTTCGAGAATGTGTAACCACGTACCCGAATATCGTTCATTTTGGCTTGACGTATCTTCCTATCTGCCAAAAATGATGTCAACGCATGTCATGGAAAAAATGTGAAACAATCTGATTTTTTGTAACTGTCACAGAGGAGTGAAAATCAGGAAAAATATTCGAATCATTGTCCGTTTTTATACTAGAGACGCGCTACCGTCTGAACGAACTTGGGCAAGACCTCCTAAGTAAAATGATCTAGAATGGATCTATTCTAACTGACGAACGACTGAGATAATTAGAGGGTTGGAAACTGGAAGAGATGAAATAGGATAAAGGGCCAAAAAGTAGACAGTTTATACTACAAATCTTCAACGGACATGAATTTCGGAGGAAACAATAAACAACCGCGTTATACATTAATAATTCTTGCAAATGAAATAGCTTGAAGTCTTTTCTTAAAAGTAGGCCAGAGAGTTGGCAGAAACAACATCGGAATTAGGAGAATTGTTAAAACTTATGAGCTTGATAAAAAGCGCGAAAAATTGTTTAGTATTAGTTCTGCAATAAAGTAATTGGAAGGTCTTACAATTTCTTGTATAATAGGAATGTATTTGAATTTTTCAATAAAACCATCTTGTTTGCTAACGGTGAACATGAAGGGTGGACATTTGCCAATAGGTGTACATAAAGTTGCCCAATTGCAAGGTGTATATGTTGCAGATAAGACCCGGTCTCAGGTTGAATCCGTTTTTACAGGTTAAATTGGTGATCCTCATTTTACCTAGGTTGAATATTCACTCAGATGAATTGAGGAAACTTGTTTGGAGCCTAAATTAAAGCTAGAGAAAAATAGGGTCAGGTTAGGATTAGGGTTACATATGATTTGGTTTTATTAAAGAAGTCGATAAAGGCCGAATTACCACCGTGAAAGATTTGGGAAGCTGACGTTTCGAGCGTTAGCCCTTCGTCAGAGCGAATAGAGGAATTGTGGATGTTGTTGGTTTTTATGCAGGTGTGGAAGAGCTTTGCCATTGGTGGAAATATGGCAACATGAATTTGTGAATAAATTAATGTAATGAGAGGCGTTCATTGATTCCGTGAGGATAGAGTACCTAGTTGAAAGATGAATTTTTGTTCCAGATTCTAACTGCTGTGAGGTGTGTTCCCGTGGTGTTAAGATAGACTGCAAATTGTCATGTTGTGGTGGGAGTGATTGGGAAGATTAAAATACCGCGCAACTGGTTTTGATGCATCTGTGTCGTTTTTTCCTACATCTCGTACATCTTGTAGGTGTAGGCGTTCGTAGGTGTTCGTAGGTCTCCGCAAATGTCATCTATTGCATAACCTGCACACTATGCAAGAAGAACTACATAGGCGAAACAGGGAGAAGATTGGCGGACATGCATGTAACGTGATTTTAACCGGTCGATGCGGTCCAGATATCTTAACCATGTTACAAATAAAAGAAAAAGTTTTGCATCGTGTGCGCTCCTAACTAGAAAGTTACCTATGTTTTTGTCGCGTTTGAATGAAATGAGTGGTGGTAGAGGAAATATATGTTTAGTTTCGGGATCACTACGGAAAATTTTAAAGTTTTTTAGAATTACATTTTTGACTGCAAGGTTTTGTGGATGGTTGGTGAGGGTGAATGGAATTCTGTTGGTTTCTTCGTTCTGTGACGTTTGTAGTGCGGTTCCTCGATCGATTTCTTGAGCACGATGTTTGCCTGTGGTGACAGCGGAGTCAGGGAATCCACGTTTATTGAAAAATTGGCATTTCGTTTAATGAAAACTCTTTATCTATCTTTTTTCAGTCTTCCCACATGTATGCGACGTAACGGCAGCTTTGCTTAAGTCGGAGATAGATGGCGCATTTTTTGATAGTTTTATGATAACCGCGCACTTAGAGCTGATCAAGGATCATCCGGGACTCAGAGTTGAGCGCACAATCGAGCACCCAGTGATGTACGGCATGGCTTTGGCGAGAAATTCTTCGCGTGTGGAGGCCTGTGCGAGTCGTTATGCCGAAAACTACCCACGAAAAGTCTTCCAACGAATTGCTCAGCATTTGAAACCCCTAAAGGTTGCTATGATTTATTTTAAAGAGATCATATAACTTATGCAGTCGAGAGAGAAGCCTGAAAAATCCATTTGAACTCCGTAGTACAAATATATGATATCTAAAAAAGATATTTCGTGTATGAAGAAGGAACATTTAAGTTGATAGAGTACTGTGGAGTTGCCATTTTAGGTTTCCTTTCCATTGCTGGTTTAGTGTACGACTTTGCTCTGAAGAAATATATTGCTGGTAAGTGACAGTAGCAGGGACCAGGGAAGGGGGGTGGGGGGAATTTGTTGATTCTCTGCTCTGTACTGAGAGGTTTTTCTCCGAGTACTCCGGTTTTCCCCTCTCCTTAAGGACGGTGCCTGCTATTGTTATTGCGCATGTGTTCTGCGCATCTCCAGATACTCGGGTTTCCTATCATTATAGCTTGCTAATGCAGGGATATTTTTGCGCGGCTTAAAAGTATGTGGAGAAAACCGAACTTAGCAAGTGCTGTTGGTATCCAAAAAGAAAATTGGGGGTAACTATGCATTTTTCAGAGAGAATTAAGCTTCAATTTAGAAAAGAACGCCATACATGCTTTGTATTTTATAGTATTTTACAACTATTGTTGATTAACTGTCTTTGAAAAATGAGTGGTTATCCCCAATTTTCTTTTGGGATTTCAATAACACTTGTTAAGATCTGCTTTTCCCCCATATTCATACAACCGCTCAAAAATACCTTTGAATTAGTAAGCACCGTCCTTAAACACCAACCTCATGATGAGTTTTTAATAAACCACATTCGTATTCTCAGTATTGAACTAGCTTGCAATAGGCTAATGCGAGGCAACTCAGGCAAGATTACAAGTCATTTCATGATTCCTGAGTTGAACGATGCAAGAAACGTCTTGGTAATCCTCTGCATGGTTGCTAGGCTACAACTAAGTACTACCTTAAGATCTTTCAGCGGAATACAAAGTTCAAGCAAACTTGATAAAAGAACGGGATACTATGTGATGCCGTGCTCATTGAGATAGGGGTGCATCTAACTACTGCATTTCTAGATATATCTGAAGAATAGTGGCTTTTATTACAAAAAAATGAGAACCGTTAATTGTATGGCCACCTTATTCCGTACA
Organism: Montipora capricornis; assembly: GCF_036669925.1. Taxonomy (NCBI): domain Eukaryota; kingdom Metazoa; phylum Cnidaria; class Anthozoa; order Scleractinia; family Acroporidae; genus Montipora; species Montipora capricornis. The sequence goes on along the minus strand of NC_090888.1, from coordinate 67,382,990 downwards.
GCGGCGCACCATCGTCTAAAATAAACTGAATAGATTTATCGTAAAGAAAATTGGGGCCTGGTATATATTCACCATTGCCCCTAAAATTTATTGACTGTCACTTGGAAATTTAATGCACCGATTTAAGTGTTTGACAGAGCCTTGAAGAGCGAGGTTTTTACCTTGGTTTTTACCTTGGTGGCCTGCGGCCATATTGGTTCACTGAAACAAAACTGAGAAATTGTTAACATAATATGAAGTTTATTATAATTCTTGTATGGTTCGTTTGGACTACCACAATGGCTGCCATTTCTTCCTTATATCGAAGTCTTGACGTCACTTCAAAACGACCATTGGCATAAATATGTTACAGTTAAGTACGATGTTCGTACAGTTAAGCACGAGGTTAAGTACAAAGTTGAAATTAAAGAGCGGCGATCGGCGATTATTTGAGAGAAAGAGCCATTATACAAAAGCATTGAGGATTACAACCCTCTCGGGGCCTCTGTAGGCGACTCTCAAAGTTTATATTTGACCCATCAATAACCTTTATATATCTTATATATAGCTTTCTGCTTTGCTATGGCTCAAGTCACTGGAGTGACTGCTTTCTTCCAGCTTATAGAAAGTGTCTTGGGGTGAATAATGTTGAATTTCGGTTCGTACGCCTGAACAGTGGAGCACGCTTATCTTAGTATATAGTTAGAGAAGTTATAGTGTTTCCTCCGTTAATCCTGTTCTGCTTCTGATAGAAAGCTCGCATTACATTTAAAACTACTTGGAAATGGGCTACTGATACTTAGTCTCGTAAATAAATATCATCGATCTTTAGTGAACAATGAGAGTACAATGATCCGGCATCGTCGGTCTTCAACAAGACCGAGGCAAGGTTTTGTGAAATCAAGCATTTGCATTTTCAGCGATGGACCAAGAGCAACAGAAGATTCGTGTTAGTTTTCTGAGATTTACATTGTGAATATTCAAAGTCCAAGTTTGAGCATAAGCACTTTTCAGCCTTGAATTCCGAAAATCCTTCTTCTGTTAACAGCTAGACTGTCGTTCAAAAAATCCTGCGCCAGCTTGAGATCCCAAATAGCAGTTTTTATCATGACAAGAGAGCGAATCCCTGTGCCCAATGTTAATTATTTGAATTGCGACCATACAGTAGAACCTCGATTTAACGAACCTCTATATAACGAAGTCCTCGGTATAGCGAACGACACTCTTTAATTAGCCCGGCCAAAGTTGCAGTAAAATGTATGAAACAGAACAAGGATGAAAATCCTTAACGACAATCCTTAACGACACTCTTTAATTAGCCCGGCCAAAGTTGCAGTAAAATGTATGAAACAGAACAAGGATGAAAATCCTTTAATCCTGCAACTAAGCTAGAACAACTTCACAGTTACAGTAACAGCTCATGATAAACTGAATGCAAACACTGACACTATCGATACATCTACAGATCCGCTCCATCTTCTTTCTCTTATTACTTCCATCAACTTCTTTATTTTTGAAGGCTTTTCGTGGTAGAAGCTATAAGTAGCCGGAATTTTCAGTCCAAAGCCCTTGTTTCTCCGTTTGGCAGCCACTTCCACTGAAATTTGCCCTCCGTGTTTTAAAAACAAATCAAACATACTAGGAAGAAGTAATCGTTCAGATCCTAAAATGCTGGGTAGCGCAACGTAACACATGAAAAAACAAGTATAGGATATTACATGGCCACGCGGGGATACGCCGTTTTATCTTCGAGTGCTGAAATTATCTCTCACGAGTGAGCGAAGCGAACGAGTTAGAGATACTTTCAGCACGAGAAGATAAAACTTGTATCCCCAAGCAACCATGTAATGTTCTGTTGATTATATAGATATTGATGAAATGTCTAGATTTAAAACAACTTGATTTACTCATTTTCGAAATGATTAAAAAGTGGTCACCAACCGCTAAAACACGCATGTTGTGTAACATGAAACAAGATACGAAAGTTATGAAAACAAATTAAAATGTTATGTAGTAGAGAAGAATTATATTAAAGCACAAAAGTATCTTACAATGAAGAGGAAGCTCCCGTGAAGCTAATCGTGTTCGTTACCATGACGACACCTATATTCTCACATGTGAAAGATAAAAATGATATGTTCACTGCGCGCGGTACAGATATGGCCGCAGTTGTTCGAAGGGTGAATAGCGCTATCCACTGGATAAATCACTATCCACTGGATAACTCAATTGGTTTTGCTATTGTTTATCCACTGGATAGCGATATTATCCGGTTTATCCGGTGGATAGCGTTATCCACCTTTTGAACAACCGAGGCATGATTTTTAGGAAAAAGAGAAAATCCCGGTATTTCATCAGTATTTATATAGTAATTATTAATTATATCTCGATATAACGAACACTGGATGCAGGGGCACCCAACGACTAATTTGTTGTAAAATGTATTATTATACCCCAGTTAATGAAAATAAATTTTATGAAGGCATTTTCAGGTGTTTTTCAGTGTTGCTGGGAAAACATTATCTGTTCCTTTTTCCCAGCAAGACACACAAGAAATTTCCCAGCCAGCTAGATAAAATTGGTTGGTTTCCCAGCCAGCTGATCAAATTTATTTCCCAGCCAGGAATTCCGCGTGCTTTCAAATCCCTCGATCCGAAACGAGTACTCTCTGGGAGAGGGAAGGGGTTCTTTTCTTTTTTTTTTTTAGTCGTCCTCCTCAGTCTTCAGAGTTTCTACAGCCAGCTCGGGTTGAAATGTTAGAAAAAGTCAGTAATTCCCAGGCAAAACGTCTATCAATAACAAAACTTCCCAGCCAGCTCATCGAAACACCTGTATTTTTGCCAGCCAGCAATATTCCTCTGGGGAACAGATAATGTGAGGAACAGATTCGTTGGGTGCCCTGTGGATGTTTTTGATGAGAGTCAGAATTATGTTGTTGAGGTTCTCTCCCTCCAATCTCTCCAAGAAAGTAGGGGGTCACGTTTCCGATACGGGTCCAGGTAGGTTCCCTTTTGCTTTACTTCACCCATTTCCACTATTTCACGCGTCCGATTCCCGAAAACCGATTGAAAAACCGTGGGAGCCTGCCGCAAGCCAAATGTCCAACATTACTACCTCCGTCAAAAAACATGGCAGAGACCCTCCTGTGCGACTGATCAAATCAGTGAGAAACTTCAAGGAACACATTCGTTGATGTCCGTATTTTATCAGCCAAACCGTTTTCTTTATGTACAACTGATTTCTACTGGCTTTTATTACTCAGGTTTTCTACAAAAAGCTTGTAATGAGTCTTAAATTGAAGTTCAACCTTCGTCGTTGTCGTCCTTCCTCCACAAATGGCCCCACTTAATTACGGCCCCTTCTTGAAATTTTTTGTCAGCGTTAACGACATTTTTGCTCCGGCTGAGCTCGCTTACTAGGGCCCCGCCCACACGTATCCGAATATTTTTTAATCCGTGCATTCTGAATAACTTAATATAAAAAGCCATTTAAGGCCCATTTTAAAGGTCGCATTTCACAAGTCATGTGCCGAATCTAATGCAAATGACAAAAATCTATTGTTTCCGCACATTTGCATTAGATTCGGCACATGTGAAATGCGACGTTTGAAACGGCCTTAAGGGCAAATAAATGAGAACAAAAAGTGGCAAAAAAGACTTCAAACAGCGTTTTCTACTTGTAAAATAGAAACAAAGAACAATAGTAATTAAAACCTCAGTAATCTTGCGAAAAAAGTTGGAAAACATGTCTTGGTTCGTTTGGGATGATAGTCAATTTACTTATGTATACCAGAGTGCTCGCAGTGCATATCAAACGACTACTTTATGAAGTACTTGTGTCATGGTGACGAAAACTTCAAATTGTCACACAGAAACCATGTCTGCGTTACCACTCTCCGCAGTGCAACGCTTTGAAGCTCCGTCAGCGGCTGATTCTTTGTCACGCAATTTCTTCAATCCTTCTATCCAGCGGTCGTGAAACATTTGATATTCTGCTATCATGTCATCGAGTTTGTCGCGACTGCTGTTGTCGCAAGGATGAAGTTTAACTTCGTCATCGTTTATTGAGTACGTCCCTGTCGGAGCAAACTGCATTCGCTGGTTTCCTGAAAGAGAGAAGCGAAATCATTATAATTCTGCAATCTCCGTTCACCTCTCCATTTAGTACTATGCTGCGACTTATTCACAAGTAAGATGAATCAGACTTCAGGAATGAAGATCGAAGGCAGCGCAATTGCTAATAAAGCGGGATACGTTTTAAATTAGCAATTTCCGGCGGGTCTAAAGCAAGGGTCACTTTTCACTGGTCACTCATTGCAAGTCACTGTTTGAAAGTAACCCCAAACCCCAGGCCTAAATATACCAACTTCAGGCCTAGAGTTAGCCAAATTGGGGGTTTTGGGTTATTGACCTGGGGCCGGTTCCTGAGAGGTGTAATAACTCTATTTCAGGGATAAATGTGCCTTATTCCATGAATACCTACATTTCCGGAATAAGTTCTGTTCTGTTAGAATAGCAGATTTATCCCTGTAATAACTGTTATACTTGGTATAATTTATTCCTCCTTCCAGGAACCGGCCCCTGTGTTTTAGACCAGACCGGCAATTTTTAAAAAGACAGTGAATATTGCTGCGAGAATAGAATCAGTTACTTTAACGTGATGGAAGTGTCGTTTATAAGGAATCTATAGGAATCAACAAATTACCAATCGTCAAATTTTCCAATAATAAGAAAAGGTCTGTTACGCAAGCGGAAGATGGAAACTGATGTAACAGTAAGGTAATACGAAATAAGAAACGAAACATACGTGAAAACCGCTGGGAATGTGTACTGTGAGCTCGTCTACTGAAATCCTGAAATCTACATTTGTCCTGGCCCCAGTTGTTTGAAGAGTGGATAGTGCTATGCACTGGATAACTCAATTGGTTTTAGTAGTGTTTATCCGTTGGATGGTGATTTTTCTGGGCCCGGTTGTTCGAAAGCCGATTAACGCTAATCCCAGATTAAAAAATAACCAAGGAGTTTATTTCTCTACTCCCAAATGTTGTACAACGCTGATATTTGGCAAACTTTTACATTAGACGAAGTCAAGCTTGAAAACCAAAAAATAACCAAAAGAAGCTTTCACCCAAAAGTTAAAAAAGCAAACCAAAGTTTACGCTAATCCTGGATTAAGTTAATCGGCTTTCGAACAACTGGGGCCTGGTGTTTAAGGCTCAGGGATCTCAAATGTCAAGAATAGTAAGCTCCTCACCGGTGCTCGTTGTCGTAGCATGAAGCAAGTGGGAGAATTATTATTCAACTACTAATCGGAAGGTCGTAGGTTGGACTTCTGCAAAGGAGCACTCGGATTTTTCCGAGTATCCCCGAGTCCTAGCTCCTACGGGTCTCCTATAGCTCAGTGATAGAGCATTCCAATTACCAATGGGAAGGTCGTAGGTTCTACTCCTGCAAAGGAGCACGGATTTCTTTCGATTATCCCCGAGTCACGATCTATCGATAAACAAATCACTTCATTGAGAACAACTTACGTAATTTAGGGCGTCGGCAAAAAAATTCCCACAAAATGCCAATTGAAAAGAATGCCACGGCCACGCCCAGACCAACATACATAACCACTTTAAAAATCCCTTCTTGATAAAATAGCTCTTCTGCTGCCTTTAACTGTTGATTTTCATCGTCGGTTGGGTTCTGAAAATAACACGGAAATAAATTTTGCAGTATGTATTTGGGGTGTTTGCGGATTTTTTGATTGTCAGAGCGGAAACGACTATCTCACTACACGATTTTGAACTCTGGTCCACAGTATTAGAGCGGTTTTCGATTGAGTGTGATTGATTTCAAAACATCGCGTTGCATTCTCAGCCAATCAGTGAAAGCAAACAAGGCGTGAGTCACATGACTTGCTCGCTCTTGCTTTTCCGCGTATTCCCTCGCCTTTGCGCAGGCTTCATGTATGATTGGCTAACTGCGGTGTCAGCACGTTTTGTGATTAGATGAAGCAGGAAGCCATGAGTAGGAGCCTCCCAATGCATCATATCCTTGAGTCAACCTTTGCCCGTATCTTTCTATTTTTAGAACTAACCCTTCAGCACGAGACTGACATTTACATTAATCTACATCAATTCGCACAATTTGCATATTGCTTTTGCTACTTTCGTCTTCGTTAGACAATGACTTTATTCTGATTGGCTATTTTAAACAGCGCGTGCAGTGCCGAACAACTCGTGGCGTTCTTAAAATAGAAAGATACGGGCAAAGGTTGACTCATAGGGCTTGTATGGGGGAGGCAAACTCCGACTGATGGGCTCCTGGCTAAAGTGATAACTTAATATTACGTTTAACAACACTGAATTACTGGTTTAAATCATTGTCAATAGACCTAATCGGCTAACTCAATGCTGTACCCAATTCAAATCTCCCAGGATTAAGATTCTTTGTGTATTGTATTTCCATGATGTAGCATTCATATTTAAACGATATGGAAATAACTGGAACAAACGTTTTATTCCTAAAGGGTTTGAATTGGGTACAACATTGAGTAAGCCGATTAGGTCTGTATATGGAGATGGTTATGAAACTCGACGAGTTTCTTTGTTTTATATTTTGTTCGCTGTCTTTGCACTCACCATGCACAAACCAACCTTTTTCTAAAAAGCAGCCAATCAAAAGTTTCGATTAATTTATTCAAAACTCAGTTGTGAACCGACGACAAAACATTGTATATGATCATGTCAAGTTCACATGAAGCCCGATGTAACCGTTTTCGATTTTGAAGTTTCCAGAGGTTCAAAACCAGTCCACCTCTACAAAAGAAATTGTTTCCTTGGAGAAGAATTGCCGCGCTTTCTTTGCTAAGGGCAAAAACATCAGAACATGGCCGCCCAAATGACATGTTAAAGGAGAGAATGGTATATTCACAATAAACAAAAAGAACGTTTTCTAGAATACATGATCTTAGGAATTGAAGGTGATCAAGTTGAACAAGTATTTAGACAGTGTCGTTCTGGTTCAAACCTTATCTTGATATAATTAACAAAAAAACCTGTACCTGAAAGACATGTTCTGAGAAAGAAAATATAACTGTGATTGATTTGCTCAAGCAATTCTAAGAAATCGTAACAGGTTCAACCTTACCTTGAGAGGGACAAGGTTTGAGGCTATGATTTCAAACACCTCTTGGGGATGGTTGCGCAGGAACTTTCGAAGACACTTTTCAAGCTTTGAGGAATTCTTTGCCAACACCACTCCGTAGGTGATTCGTTGATCGACGTATCTTTCGATCCTGATTGGTGCTTCTTGAATGAGGTTAAGAGAATGGGTTAAAACGTAGTTATCAACCAATGCTCCATCGATTTCGTGCTTCAGGAGAGCTTGCGTCATTTTCATCACGTGAGGAAAAACTGATAAAGAAATCCAAAGGAACTTTGAGATATTTAGTTGAAGTACTCAAGGTTGGAGTGATTGACAGCCACCTTTGCGCAGTCAGGCGGTAATCAATAACACGCAGGGTTTGTAACGCAACCGTCTTCAATGTGGACTAATGATCGAAGACAGGTACTGGCGATAAGATCACGTGGTATAAATATATCAGCGGGAAGGACTTAAATAAATATTATAGCATTAAAAGTTTAGAAATCCTAATAGAAAGCTTTGTTGTTGGTTACAATGGAAACAGAAAGAATACTTATCTCTTGTTGTATTCTGTTCTTTTAAAGGTTATTTAAAATGCTACATTTTCCTGTTGAAGCGGAACCAAAAATAGTTGTAACAGAATGCCAAGTCTCAGAGAAATAAACGCGAAAGGGTTTTTGGCATTCAATGTTTTTTCAGATCATTTGTTCATCAACTAACGAGAGCCAGGATGGGGTTACAACAGACAACAAGCAGCCATCCTCGGAAGTTTGCATGCAAGAGTGTTCAAGTCGCCAAGGATTAGTCGCGTACATCAACATGACCGAAGTTATGTCACTATGTGAAAACAGTCCATTGGCCCTCAAGCAGATCGCCTGGGACCTACACTCGATTATTGAGCACTATTTTCTTGTGTAACAGCCGGCACTGATCACTCCCTTAATGGAAACAATCCAGCCACAGATCGATGAAGCTTCCGTTGATGTACAAATGTAAAGATCGGGGAGCAGGGATAGCGCAGTGGTTAGACCACTCGCTCCGGCATCGATTCCCGGCTTCGGTGCCATATATAGGCTGAGTTTGTTTGTTCTCAACTCTGCTCGGAGAGGTTTTTCCCCAGGTACTCCGTTTTTCCCTTCTCCTCAAAAACCAACATTGAGGCCCCATTAGGGGAGGGGGGGCCTTAGTGTCCCGTATCCCATTAATTTTTGGCCTAAATTTCCCATATCCCGTTAACGTTGAGCCCTGTGGTTTGTATGCCTATAATGCCAGTCTTCTGATGACGTCATTGTGTCCCTCAGGAAGGGGGGTTTTCTCGAAATCGAAACGTTGTCTGGAGAGACCGATATTGGTACATATTGCGAAAAATTTGTGATTATCTTATTTACTTTTTGCGCCTTCTATTTTAAAACAATATCCAGGAATCTCTTCTTTTAAATACCCTGTATCTGGTTTATATTTCCCCCAAACATCCCGTATCCCTATATTTTTTAACGTAAATATCCCCTATCCCGATAACCCCTAATAGGGCCTCAACATTTGATTTGTGTTCTCCCCAGGTAGTAGAGCACACCTGCTCGGCTAAATAACGTTGAGAAGTAAATAAAGCTATTATGATTATGATTATGATTACGATTATGATTATTATTATTATACTTTATCTCTGTGATGACTGAAACTCATATTGTCACATTTCTTTGGCACTAGTCAGTTTTAAATCACCCCAGTGATTACCTTTCATGTCCGCGTTCATAGTGACCCCAAGCTTGAACTCTTCGCTTCCGTTGACAGCCCCAATCTACGATGAAAGAAGTACCGAGGAAATTAAACCACGAGGCAATACCGCATCTAACATGAAAAACTCACGAGGTCTCAAGGGCGTTAAACAGTAGAATGCAAAATGGTCCTCATTGGTGAGGAGAATACGACCGTTTTACAGTGCATTTAAGAAACTTACAAGTGACGTCTCCGTGACCACGGTTTGCCAAACCGTCTGTGGTCGTCTAAAAAGGCGTTTTTATAGCGATTTAGCACAACAACTGACTTGCGGATTTACCTTTGAGCCGTGGACTTTGAAGACCTGCACTGTACTGGCAGACAAAGAGGCGGTGACAAGGGCTGTAAATATTGAGACAATTATAACCCCAGTAATAATCCATAAGATGCAAAAGACGCGGCCCAGAGCTGACTTTGGCGATCGGTCACCATACCTGTGAGTGTCAAACATACATAACAGCAAACAGAATTAAATGCTAATGAGCAGAGTGAAATGGTCATCCAGTCAATTCAATTGGTTCATTCCACCACAATCAGCAAGTTAGTCGCTTAGGCGCAGTTCAAACGTCGATCTTTTCATGTACTTTATTGAATGAATTGGGTTCGTTGCATTAGAGTGCTTGAGACGTTCGATGTTTGAACTACGCCTTAGGGTCCTTAGAATGGCAAATGATTGTACACTTGTCCTACAGCCCATATATTCGTTAGAGTGATAACAGAAAGCCAAATAATCTACAGATTTTTAACGCGCCAATTAAGACCCTCCCTGAATATGAACCCTAAGAGAACGTTTCCATACCCCACTGTTGTCATGGTAACCAAAGCCCACCAGAAGCCTTCCCATGATCCTCGAAGAAACGGTGGTGGAAATTCTCCGGGGTTACTGGTGTGGTCCTGGCAACAGCAAAACACCATAATCATCAATTTCAATACATTTACTATACTCGGTGCAGGTTTTTATGGCCAATTTAAGGACTCAGTTATTGATCAAACCAGATGATAAACGAAAATTCGCCGTTGTGTTCTCACATAATGAAAAAGTAGTGGAAATTTGTGATTTAACGCAAGAGAGGGTGACGGGATAGAACACATTCCCATACCCTCAATCTTTCTTTAGCTTCGAGGCATGCTGTGAAAGTTATTTTGGTCTCGTGCCTACTGATGGTCGCGCAGTCAATAATCAATTACAACTAACCAGTCAGGTGTCTTTCTTAAAATAGCCATGTATCATGACCACGGGTTAAATGTCAGAAATATAGGAGTCGGAGAGGTTGCCTCTGAAAAAGTAAGCGAACAGAAATTCCCGGACTATCATTCCCAAAATCAGACGCAAATTCAACGATAAGTTAAGAGCGACCCAAGTTTCAAAGGGTAATGAAACTCACCAAGAACCAAATGATAATTCCTGACAGTGAAGCTGTAACTAAAATGAAAACCAGCATTGGCCAGGCATTGGCTACCGTTGAGATCAGAATGTGAGTCCTGGTTTTGTCTTGTTGTTCATTGTGAACCAAAAGGATGACTCGAGGTGCAGTCACTACGCCAATGAATGCCCGGTCCCTTGGGAATGAAGAGAAAAGTCAACGATTTGAAAATTTGTTTTCTTTGCCTTTTATGACGCAATTAATAGCGGGGTAACAGAGCTTTTCTTGCGTAACAATAATAACAATAATAATAATAATAATAATAATATTATTATTATTATTATTATTATTATTATTATTATAATTATTAATAATTATTATATTATTATAATAATAATAATAATATTATTATTATTATTATTATTATTATTATTATTATTATTATTATTATGGTACTTACTTAAGTACCAAGTGCATTTAGAGCTGCGGCATACATTGGGGACCCTGTCCTCTAATCACTAATCAACTCAATTCATATCAAATTATCGGTTGGTTTTTGACGAGATGGAAAAACCGGTGTACCCGGTCGAAAAATCCCTCTCGGAGCAGAACAGAGACCAACAAAATCGACCCACAACCACAACCCAAGTCTGGGATTGGAACCCATAACTGCGCCAACGTACATTGCTTCACATTGCTCCTCTCTGTTGTTAGTCAAGTAAACAAACGCACAGAAAGCTGTTCCAGCGGAAGTAATGCTGATGTTATCGATCTTATGGCCAAGTTTAATTTGTCTCACGCAAAATGGAGCTTTCTTCCTGGATATAACGTTTTGCATTTGCGTTCCTTAGATGGGAGCACTTCTTTTACACAAGGTTTATGAATTTGCTGGCTAAGGCAACTGGGGGAACTTTTACGGCATTTTTTTTATGGGGTCGAAGATGATCGTAAAAGTAAGATTACAGATGTGCTTTCCACTTAAAAACCAATCTCATTTCCAGTGTCATCGTTCCCTTGACCAAGGGTCGGGAAAGAAGACTCTTGTCAAATCCAAAAAGACCATATATGATTGCCTGTCGGAAAACGGTTTCATTTCCTACCATTTAACCGGATGTTAGTTTTCGCGGGAAAAATGACAAATTGTTTGCAGAGTTTTATGCTCCAGAAGCTATTCTAAGCTTTCTTTCGAAAAAGTTTAGCTTTCCCTAACCTCTCGAGAGCGTAGTCCAATGCGTCATGGAAGTGCTTTACTTTAGAGGAATACACCATATTTCTAAAAGATTGACTTTCCATGCATAGGCAGAAGACCGTTCACGCACGCGTAGTTATTCAACCGGAAACAGAGTTTTCTGGTTCCGGTTTTGGATTATTCCAGAGCGACCCGCTTTCGTTCTGCTGGGCAACGGCAACGGCCCGCTATCTCGTTCCCAGTGCGTCGGACGCTCTGGTAACAAGATTGCTTAAAAACTTAAAATGAACGTAAGGACATTTACAGAGACTACTCGTGCGTGATGTTCTCCCTTTGGTTTGGTTTAGGGATTCGGGTTTGCGTCAGTTCGGTTTAAAGGGCAAATGCAAACGCCTTCTCTCTCTCTCTTTCATCTACACCCGAAACAATTGTGTAAACACTTGTTCTTGTTTTTTTGCTTGCGTCTGCGCGTGTTTGCGTTTTAGAGTTAACAGAACTTTAGTACTTCGTTTTCAAGTTTTTAATTTGTCTTACCTAAATGAGTTGGCAGATGAATCATATCCATAAAGTGGAAACGTAAGATCAAAGGTGTCGTCTTCAATATGATTCTCAGCATTCCGCACAGACTTCAGCAATTTACCAAACAGAACTTTAGTATCTTTGTGGCAACAGCTTGACAAAGCAGCCTTTAGAATCCCAGAGAACATTCCATCTACGGTGAAACCACGGATTCCTTTATTTCTACTTTGATAAAGGATAGTGTAAGGCGAGTAGGTATGCCAAGCAATTGAGACCGCCAGTCCTTTTTCGCAGCGATAATCCAAAGAAAAATTCTTCGCCAAGTCTGTGTAGTACTGCATCTTTGGAGATTTACTTTTGGGGCCCTCCAGTTCGAGAGCATTGAAGGGTATATGAAATGCCGTATCCGAGTGGTTTCTTTTCGACCAGTAAGGAAGAAATATGGCGTTGGTTTGCGGAGAAAACTCCAAGAGAGAAAAAGCGAATAAGAGAAGGGGTAGCATAATCTTTGTCAAATCTACCTCGCTGAGGGAATCTAAAAAGAAAATAAAGGTGACATTAACACTGTCATTTTGCATATTTCACTGTGTTAAGAAGGATTCTATGAGCTTTTAGTTTTTGCATCTTTTTATTCCCTCCGAAGCTTTTTGACGCTATGAAGGTTTGAACCCTTGACCGGCGAGTTCCATAAGCTATTTTTCGCGGAACGTTTGTTCAATTAGGGGCAGGCTGACGAAAGCAAAAAAAGTGGGTTTTGAAGGTGTTGGGGGAAAATGACTTGCATAGGGTTTTTTGATCTTGTTAAATTAACCTAACAGTTTGTCTTTGATGATTGGCTAAATGTGTCTTTGGTTGTCAGTGACCTCAAATTCATCCCGGGTTGCTTTCTTAGAAACCACTACTGAAGCAACTGGTTGTGCCCTTGCGGTTGAAATTTCCACCGCTGGGTCGTTTAATTGAAATTTCACTTTCTTTATATCCCCGCAAGCTTCAAGCCTTGAAAGCCACAGGAATAAACATTGTTCTTTCTTTCCTCTTTATTTGAAGCTTTGTCAAATTCCAGTGCATTTTAAAGGGGCTTTGTCACACAAAATGATGCATGTAATTTCATGACACCCAAACTTCCCAAAACTTTAGTTAGAATAAAACATAATTGCAACAACCAATTGAAACTGTTGAACAACATAAAAGAAACACATCAAAAGGAAAGAGAAGCATGGATGGAGACAAATGGACAAGATTGAAAGTAACGCACTGCATTTGGGTAATCTTGAAAAAAGTCTGCCCGACATTTTTCAGGTTTATGGCAAATCGCCTAGATGAAGCTCGTTGTTGGTCAGAATCATCTTGTTTGTGATGTAACGATACTTTTATGAGTCAAGGAATTCCACATTACCATTTTCGAGTTTTTAACTCGAGATAACTAAAGATTTCTCCTAAACACCGTAAAATAACGTAAAGTAACCTCTTTAATCTCACTATAATCTACCTTTATTGCTTTGGAAAGAAGGTCTGTGCATGCGTCTTAACTCATTACAGTACACCGTTCCAGAAAGGTTGGCATAAAAACTACCAGGACAACATTTTTTTTGGAGTACGTTGGATTTTTCAATATTCAGACGTGTCCATAAGGCTTCTACTTTCCGAGCTTTCTCCTTTAGAGCGAAAGAACATTGAAAGCCTTGGAATAGAGATCAGAATTTTGCTTTATCGAGCGTGGGCTGTAGAAAACAGCTGCTTAATGAAGAACTTTTAAGAGATGCATTCCTTGATCACAAAACTTGAAGATGCAACAGGAACTTAAATACTCCTTTCTTTCAGAAATGTCACATCATCAGATGTTCAGTGATATAAACGAATCGCAAAGAAGCCCCAATTAATTTTTTTTGCCTTACCTGCTGGATGTACCAACAGACGACAGCATAAAGAGCAATTTCCCTAGCTAATAAGATGGAAACTTTCGGCTTGAAATTATATATATATTTTTAAGTACAAAATGATATGGATCACATTTGGATTAAGAGCACAGCTGATGCAAACCGGTCAGAAAGCCTATCACGAAATACTAGATTTTTAGAAGTTATGTAGCTAAAAGGAAATAAGATAAGAAAAAATTGTAAAGACAGAACTGGACATACCTTGGTAGGCCCAAGAAGAAAGCAGATAGCAGATTCCAACTGAATTTCTCTGATAACCTTCGTTAAAGATGAAATCTGATTATTTCATTCGTCCACTATTGCTTTTATTCTTATCAAACCGCCGCAAAAACAGATAATACAGATCCTTCCCCCGGTTTAGGCAGTACCACTGTTAAAAATACATAATCTAAATGTACAATTATAATTTTGGTAAAAGAATCCCAACTAGTCATACCGACCACTTTTCTAATTAAAGACGGACATTAAAAACTCAAAATCCATTTTTAAAAAATGTCTTTTTAATCCATTATTCTTCCAAATTGTAATTAGATTTGGGCCTGGTAGGCAAAAAGCGTTTCTAGGAAAGTCCTAAGACTAAATTAATTATAAATAATAGCGACTGGCTTTTAGCCTATACATTAAAAAATGGAAGGATCGAGGTATTAGCAATTGAATCTGATAACAGGATCCAAGATTTTGCCAACGTTTTTTTTAGGCGAAAAACCGATGTCGGATTTATTTCGAGCTCCCAGACACCATTATCAAGGGATATTTTGCCGATTGGAGGAAATTTTTTTTGTCGGCTCCTTTTTACGCAGTGCGATAGCAATCAAGATTGAGAAGTACCTCTCTTCCAATACTGAACCACGAGACTATAAATTTATTTATTCATTTCTCATTTTACTTTGCTTTTAGTCATTAATTAGTCAATTTTCAAAATCGGAGCTGAGAGTAAAGTTTGTTGCAATCATTTAGGGTGGTTTAACAAAACCTGACACATTACATTATTGTTATTCAAAGATGATTGACAAGACTGCTATTACCAATTATGCTCGGTACATTGCTGTCCTCCAAATTACCTTTAACCTCGAATGATTTCGGATTCGGAAGACGGAGAAAAAGTGGTCATTTTTGACAAAAAGTTGAGAGACTTGAGTACACGCAATCAATGAGATCTATTGATGCACGTCTCGTCTACGTCTTGCGGGCTCCTGGAATGAATGGAGCTTTTGTTTCCTTGCTGGTCGATATTTAAATAAGAATAGGAATGATCTTAAACAGGATTATTGCCTGTAATGAATGCTCTGAGTAACAAAACCTTTCTAGTCTTAATAAGGAATTATTTAAACTCAAAAACGTTTAGTAATCATTTGATGATAACTGTTCACGAAGAAGGCAGAATACTGAAAATAACTACGAAACATATGACGCAACCACGTGTGCGTTGCATAGATAAAAGAAGGCATGCTTTTGAGGAAGGGATTCGGTGCTTATTTAATGTCCTCAGAAGAGAAAAAACTCCTTCGCGAGAATCATCATCCTGCAAGCCGCAGCTGTGTGTCGACTCTTAACAAAAAAAACCTGACCATTACCGAACCACTTCCAAGCTGCAGTGAGTTAAGATTTAAGTCATTGTTAAGTTTTAAACAAACCTGATGAATCGATAGAACATGTACACAAGCACTGGAATCGTGTACAATATCCAACTCACGCCGC